>NC_080047.1:10657791-10765291 GCF_026212465.1 Amaranthus tricolor
ATATTGCTATTTGCAATTACATCCTTTTATAAGAGGACAATTCATTTTACTTTTTAAAATGATTTTATAATATTTAAATGTTGAAGTGACCATTAATAAGTTTTTTAATTTTAAGTATGGCATAGACAAGAAAGAGAATAACTCATATAGTTAGGGTTGTAGTTGAGAAGATGGAGTAGTGGTATGGTTCGAATTTTGGTCATTTAGTGTGGGTGGTTAGGTTTTGACTCTTATTGCTAGGTTTTAGAATTTTGACTCTTTTTGTCACTTTTTGATGAATGTTGACTTAAATTAATTGAGTCAATAACATTATCAATTACATTGTAAGTATATTTTGATAACATAATATAAGTGCAAATGAATAAAAGAAAAATTTAAACAAAAAATAACTTAGTAAAATCTCCGCATTTTAATGATCCTACACTGATTTCGATCGCTCCAAATGATCTTGCTCCGATTCTAACTGATTCTTTGCTCTTTCCGATTCTAGGACCGATTTGAATCGTTTGGGCATTTTAAGATCATAGAATCGTACAATCCTACAGTCCGAATTGCGATTCTAACAACTATGGTTGATGGTCAAACTATCTAATAATCGTGCATTGTAATTTGTAAATTAGTTAGTTGAAACAATTTATTATTATGAATTAACTATTTTTAAACGATTTGTTCCCAACAAGTAGCAATATGATCAAAATCAGCAAATCAAACAAGTTAAGAAACTCAATTATTCAAATTAGTCATTACAACTAACTACCAGCAACCAACTATCACAAGTTAATTGTTCACCAAATATCACATTGATAAAACTATTTTTACCAATCAAACTCTATAATAATCTCATCTTAAATCATCCAACTAACTTCATGTTACTTCTATCATTGCCACTACACCATATAAATTTCATTTGTTCATCAAATGAAATGAATACATATGGAGTAGCTTAAATCATTTAAATATTGTTTGTTGATATCTTATCCTATTCCTAAAACACATATAACATACTTTCTAATTATCCAGAATAATCAAATCAAAGATCACATAAACTCAATTAAAAATGGTTAATGATTGTCGGCAAATGGACACCTTATTTTTAATGAAACCCTAGTAGTAAAATAAGAAAAGTTGACAACATATCTTTACTTCTTAACCTATCATACTTTGCTTAAATGGATTAGGTATTATAATATGCGTCATGCATGTGTACACTTATACTAAAAATGGAGCATGATATTTGGATTTCATTGGTTACCATAATACTATCTAATAAAAAGACTGAAAAATTCTACATGACATTTTTATAGTGATTAGCAATATAAAAAAATTCTTACCAAAGTTACTTATTTCTTAATATATGAGTAGTATATTACAATGAATTATGTTCTTTTAAATTTTCTTGGAATATAATACTTTGAATTTAAAAGCTACATACATAAGATTTTCAATAAAACCTTTGTTGAATATATATATTTGTTTTTTAATGTTGAAGTATTTACTAATTATTGAAGTTTTTTAATTAAAATTTTTAATGTCTAAAATATTTCATCAAGAAACAAAAGATGTATCATCATCATCATACCCAGTGTATCCCACTAGCTCATAGACTACTATGGTCGAGGTCTAGGGAGGGAAGAGAGATGACAGCTCATACCCATATAGGAGAGTGAGGTCAAAGAGTCCCTCGGCCCAAAAAGGATCTTCAAAGAGAGAGAAACCTGCAACTATCCGAAAGCCTGCAACTTACACCCACGTTAACCATGAATAGTAATCAACTAAATAATTAAATATATACTACAAAAATAATACGTACAAATAACTAAAAATAAGATATTGGTAAGAGAGGCGGTAAAGAGCGATAAGTAGGGGTAAAGAACAGTAACAAACGGTGGTTAAGAGGGACATGTCTAGTAATCTAAGACGTGGATAAGGCGCCGTCAACTTGCCTTATCGCTGGTCAGGTCCTTAGAGAGGTGAAGTTCATGCAGGTCACTTTTAATCTGCTCCTCCCACGTTTTCCTCGGTCTTCCTCGGCTTCTCTTGCCCTCCACTATGATGCATTCGATAATTCTAACTGGGGCGTCATGGGTCTTTCTCTGCATATGCCCAAACCATCTGTTCTCCCGCATCTTTGAAGAGATAGGTGCAACCCCTAACTTCTCTCTGTATTTAAATTTATAAAAATCAAGAATATAAAATTCAAATTAAAAACATCAATAAATCAAATTAAAAAATCAAATAGAATTATTACATTGAATCGGAGGTATTCACACTATTTCTTAAAGAAGTTCTCATTTGTCATTTTTGGGTGTTTTATTTGTTTTTCTTACAAAAGATCTTTCTATTAATATTATAAATTTTGAAACAAAAATAACCTTGTTCATCCTCATTTGAAATTTCATTAATGCTTTTGTTCCCCACATATCTTTTATTAACTTCATTTTAACATTTTTATATTCCTTATGGTCCTCATAAGTTTTCAACTAACTTTATAAAAGTATTATTTTATTGGTTCTAGTTTTCATATTTTTTCCACTAACTTTCTTTTACTATTTTCATAATGTTTATGATTTCCATTTTTCTTCCACCATATTTATTATTTAATATATATATTCATCATCTTAATTATTCTATTTTTCTTAATCCTATGAACAATAGTAATATACATCATTAGAATTCAAATTTTATCACACAAATTTAAACTCATGTCTCACACATGTAATTCTCCTAGTCCTACTATTATATTAGGATCACCTCAATAAAAATTATGCTTATTGTTAATTTCTCAAGATATGTAAATCAACCTAAAAAATTTCACTCAATTTTAACTTTAATAATCTTACTGAACTCACAATTTGCATGATTCTAAGTTAATGCTTTAATTACAACTTTTTCTGGCTAGACTCGAGTATGAAGCGTAGACTTTCAAAGGACAAGTATACCATTCGAATTATTTACCTCGATCATCATTATCATACCCAGTATATACTGCTTATAAGATCTATGATCAGGGTTTGGGGAGGGATGAAATCATGGAATACGTAAACCTATACCTATAAAGAGTATGCGGCAAAAGAGTCCCTCAGCTTGAGAAAGACCTTCAAATAGAGAGATTCCTGCAACGAAAAAGATTGACTGAAGTTGAAGTCGCAAGCTTGCATATTACAAAAACACAAGCTGGACCATTAGCAAAAATAAATATACAAATAACTTATCAACCTCCACATGACAATATATAATTACCATTATTAATATTTCATATATTTGAGTCTTATGGTGTAAATTCAAAGAATGATAAGGATTAGTATTCATTGGAAATATAGAAGAACAAGAAGAACAAAAGTGTCCCAAAATGTGGGTACAAAGATTTTGATAATTGGAAGATTTTATTTGTACATTATTCAGTAGTGAGTAGGAGTGTAATTGAGTAGAAATAGAGCATCGAACACACAAATAGAAGAACACGGTCATCAAGGATGGCATCTTTCACTACATATCTCTCCAAACTTCTAACCAACATTTTAAATTTACTCCACCTTCTTTTTTTTTTTTTTTTTTTTGTCTTATAAGTTATAACCCTTAATTGGAAAATCCTCTTTTGTTATTCTTATCGTAAATGTTAGATTTTGAACTATTTTTGTAAATCAATATATTAATTTGATATAAAATAAAATAGTTAAATTAATTTTAAAAAATGAAAAATTATCTAAAATAATTAAATCTTTTATTGATTTCCCTACAATAATCTCAACTTTTAATTAACCATGAATAATTTCAACTATAAGGGATATTTGCTAAAAATGCACCAAGATAACCTCTTACCTATACAGCAAGTCATTTTGCTTAAAAATATAAAAAAGTAAATGCAAAATTAAATTATTAAAAAAACCAAAAATATTCTAAAAAATTAAAAAGAGAAATCAAATAAGTTTATTTTTTTGATTTTAACTTTCAATTTTTATTATTTAACTTTTTACTTTATTTTTTCTTTTTGTATGTGGCAATTAATCTGCAAAAATCAGTCACCATTTGGGCAACCATGTTCTAAATAAATTGGAATTATTGAACCTAAAATTCGAATTATTCATGGTAAATCAAAAATTGGAATTATTGTAGGATAATCAATAAAAAAGTCGAATTATTCTAAATAAATTTCCTTTAAAAATAAAAATTTAATTTTAAACATTATCTTTTTTGGGAGAGATGACCTTAATCAACTTAAAAAAAAATCCTCCCTACCTGTTTCAGAAATATATTTATTATTTCATCTATATCTTTTAATTTGCATTATATATTTTAAAAAATCATTATATATTTAAATTAAATTATCCAAATCGAAAGGTATAAAGAGACTATTTTGTTTGATGCTTTACTTTAGGCTTTAGCCTCTTTTGAGCATTTTGCACATTCTTTATTTTACAAACCAAAAGAAGTTTAACCCATCTAAATCTATACAATATACTAAAATAAAACATATATATACAATATACTAAAATAAAACATATCTAACATAAGCAACTCAAAAAATTAATAAGTTGTCATCTTCTTATGAGATTTTTTTCCCTCGTTTAAGTAAAGATGATGTGATTAAATTAAATAAAAATGACTATATGAATCTTAAATATTAAGGATGATTATAAGATGATTAATTTGACCATCATTAAAAACTTTAGTTGAGTCTATAACATATACTATTAAAATTTGAAAAATAATGTAACAAACAGTAGTATGTGATGAAGATGCACAAATTGATATCTATTAGGAGTATTTAATTTACAAAGCACCATTGATCTATATTTATTTAAAAATACATTCCTTCATTTACAAATTAATTATATTATTTTTAAATGTAATTTAAAAAAAAGTTCACTAAAATGCTAATTATAATATAGATACAATTTATAATGGCCAACTGCTTTATTATTATTATAATTACAACTATAAAAAAAGTTTGAATTTCAATTTTCATGAATGTAATAAAAATGTGTATTAAGAAATAATTAAAATTGATGTAATATTATGCCTGACTTATTTAATTTATTTTTTTTTTTACATCTAAATGAAAAAAATCGTACATTGCACGAGGATTATGTAGTTTAAATTGAATTAAAGTTTTTCTTAGTAATTTGTTTTTGTTGATTACATAATTTAGCGAATTATGATTTGATTGATTAAAAATTCAAAATACTTTTTATTAATATTTAATTTAATATGAATAAAATAGCTGCTTGGTGATTAACATTCATTTTTATTCAAGTAGTATAATTTTATTAAAATTATAAAAATTACAATATTGTCTCTAAATCCTTGTAAACCTTTAATTTTCTTTTCTAACATGGTATTCTCTTGTTTGATGTCAGTAACAATGAACAAGATTGGACCATATGCTCGGTTGAAGAGACACTACATTTGAAAATTAATTTTTCCCAAAAGATTATTTTGGTAATTTTGTATCAACAAGTTTCAAAAGTTACAATTATATTTCATAAATTCTTGTAAGAGACAATTTTACCGTGATATGCGCACTATACATAGGTTGAATTGCCCAATTAATATAATTTATTAACTCTTTCTTATAAGATCGTCTCCTTAAAATACGGTCTTTCACTAGTGAATAAGACTATCTCATTTAATCGCAAACTGGGCCTGGTTTTATGGATTAGTCAGGCCTACCGGAATATTATTAAAACCCACTACAATGTTACCCGCGGACGGATTACTCTTATCGAAAGTATATATAATAAAAAAAAGTTTTATAGTAAATATAATGAACAGGTCCCGTAGCTCAGTTGGTTAGAGCGTTGGTCTTATGAGCCGAAAGTCGCGGGTTCGAGTCCCGCCGGGACCATTAACGGTATTTAATTTTTGCAATTAAAATCTACCTATTCTTAAAGTCTAATTTGGTATAATTTTTGTAAATTACGTATCATGAGCATAAATTCAAGATCCTCAAACTATTTATACATTCAAGTAGAAGCTACACATTCCTTAGGAAGTCCTTTAGGAAATCGGTTGATATCAGTACAATAATTATAAATCATATAATTCATTTGCACCCATTTCATCCTATTTAGGCTTATAGAATCCAACTCTTGGGATAACCATGCTTTAGAAGACATAGAATGATGATCGGATCTACACAAAAGTTTTCCTGATAACCAAATACAAGCATTATTGGCATTGAAGTTCCGATAGGAAGCAATGAAAGGAGCTTTCGACCAATCTGTCTTGACGCGACCACCTTGTGTAGCCCAATCGTCTGCATTCCATAAGCTCGAGTACATCCTCATGGGTTGCTCCTTAGGAAAGGGTACACCAAAATGTTCCATGTTTTTAAACTCTCTTATTGGAGTGCCATCCACCATTAAGCTACAATTATCCCAAAAATATAAAGGGATTAAATCTTAGTGAAGTGTAAAATTTAAGGTCACAACTCACAATTCAAGTTATTTCCATCTCTTTGATTTTACAATAAGGCAATGCTATAAATATTGCAAATTCAAATAAACAAAGAAAAGGTCTGATGCATCAAAATACATAGCAAGATCTGCACAACAAAAGAGTTGATTGTACATAAGCTTGATAAGATTCCATCCTAAAACTAATTGGTAATAGAAGGCATAACTCATCAAGCTTTAATGTTAGTTAAACTCTCTTTAATTCTTCGATCAGATCATAAATGGGTTAACAATTAGAACTTACACGATGCTTCGAGGATTCCAAAGAAATGAATAGGTGTGAAAATCGGCAGTTGGGTCGAACCACAAGTAAAATTGTTGTTCTCTATTGCCTTTTCCATGACTAATAATATTAGTGTGTAGAATGTAAGGTTCATCTGTCAAATTTCCTAAAAATTCGAAGTCTATCTCATCCCATGCTACTCCTTTTGATCTCAACTGTTGCAATAATAAAAAAAATTTCAACAATTAATAAATAATAATTTTTGATTTTGCGTCATCAATATAACACGAATTTTAAATTACTTACGTAATAAGTTGTGACAGTACCGGCAGAATTACCGGGAACTAGCTTAACTTGCATATCAAATTTCCCAAACAAATACTCATTTTTAGATTGAAATCCTGAGCCAGAAGACTTATCAAGTGATAGAGTAAGAAGCTTTCCATTGTCTTGGAACTTAGCACGACCATTACCCCAAGTTATAGCCAATCCTTGATTAATGTTACTAGAAAACGCAAAAACAAAATAATTAAAAAAGAAAGTCAAAAATATTATAGGAGAATAAGCCATGGAAAATAACCTAAGGATATTGTGAAAATGATGTGAATAGGATTAAGGAAAGTAATGGTAGCTTGTGAGTGTAATAATTTATAAGGATAAATTAAGCACAATTTATACTAGAGATCACTCGTCAAGTGTAATGAAAGGACATGAAAATCTTAAATAAAGATAACAAAAAGGGTTGTATACAGTTGGGAAATGATAAGCTAAGAAAAGTTGGCAAATGAGCAAATATAACAAAGTAAGCAACAATTTGCGTATTTGGATCACGAGCAATTTTATGAAAGGGCACCACTAGCTATACCATTACAAGATTTTAGAGACTTTTTTAGAGGCGAAATCAAGACTTAGGATGATCAAGAGGGGTCGAAATTTTCCATATTAACATTACAACAGGGATTTTTAAGAGAACAACAATAATAATGTTAGAGTTTTAGACCCTAACGATTAGGGTCAGCTACATGTATAATATATCAGTTTTAATGGTCGTTCACAATTTCCTTATATTGACAATGAGACTAGTATTATAACGGAAACACAATTGTTATATGAAACAGTCTCACTGAAAGATGTGCTTTACATATGGGTTAAATAGTCCATCTCGTATAAGAACATAAGCTTTTAATTTAAAATTGTCTTAACGAAAGATAGTTCTCACATGAATAGCTCAAACATGAAGCCCAAATATTTGTGGACTAAATGGACTACCATTAAGTACATAGTGTGAAATTAATGGGCATTATTGGCTCCCTTATTGGAAGATTATGTTGACTTTTTGTAAAATACAACAAACTTAAGTATTTGAAATCCACGTGATTTAAAATGTGTTTTTAATAAGAATATATATTCAGCTTAACTCATAATAAAACTTTACAAGATTTAACTTCATTTTAAAAGGACATATGATTATTTTAATGACAGATATGAGTTAACCTAATGCATCTACTTTTTAACTTAAATTTCATTTTAGTTCATTTTAAACTAATTTTATAAGTACTTATATTCCATTAATCTCAAGAGAACAAACTTTTTTTTGTAGCAAGTACTTCGTCCATCTACATACATAAACATCATCAACAACACAATATTCAGCTCAAAATCAGCGTTTAAGTGATGGAAGGTAATCGACAATTCATACTCATATCCCTCCATAAAGAAAACTAGAAAAATATTACCATCAAAAAGTGTTCCTGTTTGCTTTTGGGGAACAATTAATTATGAACATAATCCTTGAGCTAGGATTAATCAGAAACTAATGCTGGTGATGAGGAAATCTGTCTTTGCTATCTTACCAAGTTATGCAGTAAGATCACCTGAGAAGATGTATGTTCTTGTAAAATGCAACAAGGGGTTAGCTGGGCTCGAAATGTTTTTCTGGGGATTCACTCCGACGCCCAAGTCAGTATTAGTCTAAAACAGTTTGCCTAATAGGTCCTTCCAAGAGTACAGTGGCTACAAGGTGAATTACTACTTATGACTTATTTTGATGTGAGGTCTTAATGAAGAAGATGAATACTAGAAAATATTCTTAGTATCTAATAAATGTTCAGTTAAGGACTAATCAGAATAGTTGTAATTTCTCGCTTGTATTTATGATTGTGCTATTAATGTTCTTCTGAAATCAACGTAGGTCTTTGAAATTCAGTTGTATTAACGCTTTTGCAATAAATTACTTACAGTTATTTGTATATCTCTCAATAGTAGAAATTTAGTTACCTCTTTTATGTGCCCCATAAAGTGTATTTATAGTCCATCATTATGCATGTGGAATGTTCCTTCTGCTATTTCATCGATCCCCAAAATTTCCTTGCATGCCATTGTTATTGTCTTTGACGTGTTGATTTATGCTTTTCTTTGGTGGTTTTTCCTCTAGTTTAAATGACGCTCTTTATTTCTTTTATTAACACGTGTTTCACTAGCTTGTAATAATCTTCAACAATGGACAAATGTGTTCATAACTGTACGTAACCTTCTCATGCACTAACATTCTTAATGCACATTCAGTCCTTCTTCAACCTTTCCAGATAAATGTTGTCAGATCTTCCACTAACTTTATTATTTTCTCTCAGATTAGCCCTTATTTAATCTTTCCAGATGATTTTCTGCCAGAATTATTTATTACTAATATTTTACATATACAAATAATGAATTCTATACAGACAAAAATATGAATATATTTTTAACTTAAAATGATCATTTTAATTCACTTCAACTTAACATTATAAGTATACCTAAATTTAGTTCAATCTAAGAATAAAGGTCCCACAAAGTGACTTGATTGGTTTGTCCATCCAATGGTATATAGTTGTATAGTTGTATGCTCTCACATTATTATCCAAATTAAACTATTTACTTTTTATGATCCATTTGATATCTTTCACATTATACTTGTATGCCCACACATTGTACATCGGACTATACTTGTATGTCTTTCACTTAGTCAATCCATCTATTTGATATGATCCAATAACAGATGATAAGGGAGAAATAAACTGATGTGTGTTAGTAGCAACTTGCTAAAGTTGAACTTTTGTGACCTGTAAAGAGTATTAACTCTTTAGCTAACTGCGCAAGAATACAGGCTGATTGCTTAAATACACAGATGTGAAAGTACATTTCTAACAAGTTCATCTGTTTAATAAGTGAAAGATATTCAATTTTTGTGCTCTTCACCTAAAAAAGATGTTTTTTGCTTTTGCTTTTTAAATATAATTCATAATTGCATGAAATGTAACACAAATTATGTGATTAAATTAATTATAATGTACATAAACATAAATTATGTAAAATGGGAAAATGTACGACATAATATTTTTAATGGACAAAAAATAATTGAAATAGACAGAAAACATAAATTATGTAAAATCTTACATAAATTTGAATCATTTGATAGTATTTCTCTTCGCTATATCTCAACATTAATAGTTTTAAGTTACACTCAACAATAAAGTGTATCTTACTCAATATTTTATAATTCTATTTTATATATTTTGGTCTTAATTGGAGCTTGGTGATCAAACTATTTATGCAAGTGTTATATATAATTCTATAAATAATAGAAAAAATTACTTAAAATAATTCAACTTTTTCATGATTTTCCTACAATAATCCCACCTATTGATTAACCATGAATAATCTCAACTTTAGGAGGTATTTGCCTAGAGTAAACTTGGGTAACTCAATGATCTGCTATAGTAGGTAATTAAAAAAAAAAATTTTACATTTTATTATAATTTATCCTTTTTTTCAAAAATATAAAACATGCTATAACAAGTCATCCGGCTACCGGGTTCACTCTAGGAATTACCCTCTAAAATTGGGATTATTCATGGTTAATTAATAAATGAGATTATTGTAAAAAAATCATAAAAAAGATTGGATTATTCTAGGTAATTTTTCCTAAATAATAAATATGACATTTTAATTATATTAAAAGTTGCCCATGCAATATTAGGACCAAGCATTCCATTCTATATTTTACACTAAAACGGTTTTTGGTCGAGTCTAGTAAAAAAAAAAAACTGACCAGATCGAAAACCATTGTTTTCAAAATTATTAAATCGAATTAGACCATTTAAGCCGTAGACCAAATCAAGTACTTAAATTATGGTTTGATCAGGTTTGATTTGTAGTTTAGATCAAACTTTGTAAGTACTAATTGATTGAAATTGTGGAAAATCAGAATGAATGGAGAAAAAGAACTCATATGGACGACCATTAAAACTGATATAGTAATTTATGTGCCCAATTCAAATCCTCAACTTTTTGGGATTAAGACTTTGACATTATTGTTATCGTGGTATCTGTTGATAACCAAAAGCGCTTGTGGCTCAATGGATAGAGCATCTACATGTGGAGCAGAAGCGCAGGTATCAATTGGGGGGTTTTTTGACTGCGCGCATCTCTCTTTACTTCATTTTTGAGGGAACGAGTATAACTTGTCCGCGTCTTTCAGGAAAAAGAAAACCCCCATCAAAACCCTACCTTGTGCTGTAAGTGTCCTTTACCTTTAACTTTGTGTTATCCGTTAATAAAACCAAACCGTGATCTTTGCTTTGATGACAATCTCCAAAATTACAAGTCATGACAACTCATGGAGGTAAAGGTTTACTGCCATCATGAAAGTGTAACACTGTGTTGGGATAAGAATTCTCAAAACAAGTCTATCTACATCCAAGCTGCTAATCTAGTTTTATTCGTTGTTATTCACATCGATTAAATGAATGGTTGTTTCAAAAAGTAAAAAAAGTCAAGGAAACTGTTATTCGCTTTTAGTAACAGTGATTAAAGGATCGCTTGTCAAATAAGTCAAATCCTTGTTCGTTATTACTAACATCGAATAAGAACCTAGCCATCTTTGATTGACATTTCTCTATTCGTTGTTAGTAACAGTGAATTTGTACAAAGGGTTTATAGACTTTTTTTGACCGTTGTCAATGATCTCACTAGTCGTTTCTTAGTTCGTCGTTACTAACATTAAACAAGTGTTCTATAAAAATTGATTACCAACACTAATCAATTAAAGTAAATAACTCTATAAAATAACTAATTGAAGATCATTAAATATTTAAATTATAGCAAATAATTTAATCAAATTAAAAATGTATTATTAATAATAAATTAAGGAAAAATTACCTTGAACAATACAATCTTTTGTTAATTTTCCTAAAATTATACCAACTATTGATTAACCATAAATAATACCAACTTAAAGGGGTGTTTTCTAAGAAAATCTCTAACATGTTAAAAATCAAACTATAAGTGATTATAAGACAAAAAACATTGGTATGTTAGTTAATAAAATAAAGTTGGTATTATTTTAGGAAAATACTTCTTCTAAGTTGGTATTATTTATTGTTAATCAATAGTTGATATTATAAAATTAAAACGGTAATTTTTGCATAAATTGATAAATTAAGGAATTAGAGCTATATACCTTGATGAAACTTGTAATGTTTTTTTTTTTTTATAAATAATACTCCCTTGAGAGAAGAATGAGTCTTTAGATGGATTGAATGTAAGCATTTTGAATGATTTTTGTGGCACACTTGTTCGCTATAAGTAATTAAAGAACTCACAATGGTAAAAAAATTTGATTAACTCTTTATTCGTTGTTACTAACAGCAAATAGAAATATATTGGTCAAACATGATCAACTTTTTGTTTATAACAGCGAACAAACCTAGACCACATGCATAAATGTATAAATGCTTTCTTTTGGAATAATATTTTCCGAACACTTAATTAGTGAATTTGTTATTAGAAAAGGTATTTTTTTCACTAATTCTTGTATGAGATGATCTCACCGTGAAACATGCCTCATACTTGGGTTAAATAGCCCATTAATAAAAACTTTTAGCTTATATGCTCCATGTTTTGTGGTCATCTCATCATGAGATAATTTCATACCAGACGGGCTGATTTTTTTTTAAGTCCAATCTTGATGATGTAAAAAAGGCCCAAGTCCTGCTTATTTATTTGAACTTTAAGCCCAAGACAACACTAGCCTTCTTGACCGCGAAAGCCCATGGGCGGTATGTAACTTAACACTAACATATGACGTTTTGGACATTCTTCTATTTTGGGTCATAATGTCTTCGGAACTTGTCAAATATTTTTCTAATAATAAACTCTTCTATTACAATAATTCTTAAATGAGGCGTTCTTACAGTGAGATCATCTCTATTGAGTTGGCCCAGTATACATTTTTTGTCTTAAAGTACTCACTTATAACGTTAAAGTGATCACTTATAATTTTAAAATAATTATTTTTATAGTTTTAGAGTGATTACTTATAACTTTAAAACAATCACTTACGATTTTAAAGTAATTAATTAAAGTAATAGGCTAATTATATGGGCCCATCTCATGATGAGACAATGTCGTACAAGACAGACTGCTTCCATTAAGACATTTACCAATGTATGTCAAACTAATCCTGCCCGGCAACTCTTATACGACATCCTCACATGGTAAGTCAGGTTCATAAAATCACTCTTTTGAATAATTAAAATGAGTATCTTAGTTTTCAAAGTATTAATTCAAATATCTAAAATGTCATGACAAATATTAAACAACTAAATAAGTATTAAGTATGAAAGTGAATATTTTAATTAATTTAGTTAAACTATGTAGCTTAATGTAAGACTGTCTCATAGTAATATAAGAATTTATAAAGCTTTTTTCTTTACCAATATCTACACAAATAACAAATCTAGCTTAATTAGGAGGTGCTTGAAAACTTCATCTGATGCTTAAGTCAGTAGTTAAAATAGACAAGAGGGTCACACTTGGTTCAAAAAACCACTAACCACATGTAAGTGGTATCAATGAAGTTTATGGAGGATCATCTCAAAAAACGGTTTATGGAGGATGTGAGGTCAAAGTATAACACATTCTAAGTAACAAAAATTCGGGAGATTTCTATCAAAAAATAAAGTAAATAAGACAAATGAAAATAAAATAAATAATACATATTTTCAGAAGTCGTTTTATTGAATTTTTTATGAATAGCATAAAAAAAAGTGGGTGGAATGAATAAATCGATGAGTTTAAAAGGTACAATAAGTTTGTAAATGAGATAAAAAGAAAAATATATGAACAATTTTCGTACAAATAAATAAAGCAAAGTAAATAGAACGAATTAAAATAATAAGATATACAAAATTATAAAAACTGTAAAATAGCTAATTAAATAATCCCAACCTTGATAAATTTTGATTATACGTTACCAAATAGATTTATAATTAATCTCATGCCTACATTAGTTGGCTATAAGTAAGCTTAAAAAACAATACTTCCATTATTAAATAGTTGAGTAAGTAGCATAAAACTCAATTACCATAAATGAGCATTATAAATAACATGACAAGTGAACAATGAAACAAACAATTCAAATGTATAACTATTTACGTGAACAAATGAAAGTACACTTTAATATTACAAACGACCTTCACGCAAACTTGAATGAAAGTATCCCAATTAATTTGGTGTACATGATATTCAATGTTCCATTCATTAAATCTTCACAAATTTTTATTAAAATCGTCTCATCGTAGAACGGCTTAATATGTGAGACAGTCTCATACAAGACTTGCTATTAAATCTTATATTTTAATCATAATTTTCTCCATTTCTTATCCTATTGAGTAATCACTTTTCGAAATAAATATATTTTATAATATAAATTTAATAAATTATCTTCGAAAACATATTAAACTTTAAATACATAATTTTTATTAATTATTTAAATTCATTAAAGATTTGCATCTTTTCAACTTAATTTTTACTTTTGAAAAAATTTTATATAACATTATTTAATTTCAACATATAAATTTCTAAGGAGCTGTTATTATTTAAGTAAAAAAAAAACTTTTAGTTTTCTTAAGTTCAATTGAGTGTTGTATTGGTACATATTTAGTTTGATTTAATAGTTTAGCTTGAATTAAGTTGAATAAAACAAAACATTTTTACTCTGCTTTTTTTTGGACTACATTTTTACTGTGTTGTTTTATTTTTTTTTTCAAATTAGATTACTTTTCTAAACCAACTTTTTATTGAAAAATCAAATAAGTAATTTTATTTTTAGGAAATTAATAATTAATAATACACTTTTTGAAAGCCCTATTAAAGGTTATACTAATTTGCTTTTTAATATATTCCAATTGAAACTCTAAATTTTATTAAAATTAAACTTTTAGATAGATCATAGATTCAATATACAAGTTACCCTCTTGGGACTTTGCATGTACATTTCCATCCACATGAATCATGATTCAATCAAATTAGGATTAATTTTTGATCTCTTAATCATCTTATAATCTTATATATTCTAACACGAGAGCCCATCGGGCTAGAAGTGTGGATGCATATATGCGCTGAATATTCCACTTTAAATGAGGGGTGGTTGAGATTCGAACCCCTAACCTCGTGTCACGTTTGCTTCTGATACCATGTCAAGGAACTAACCCAACCAAAAACTTAAGCTGATGGTTGAGGCCCCAAGATATGTTTTATACTCTCATGGTTGAGATTAAAATCTTTTGATATTATGTTAAGGTAGCAATTCAACTAAAAATTTTAACTCACTAGAACAAATTTAACTTTTTACGACATTAGATTTAGTGGTATTAAAAAAATGTCACTAATTTATATTTTTAGTGAAATATTTATTAGTTTTTATTTTAAATTTTACTATAAAGTGAATTAGCGACACTTTATTTGGTCTTTAGTGGCATATGTAACTGTTACTATAGTCTATAGTGGCATTTTTGACAAATGTCACTAGATCTTATGTCGCAAAAAGTTTTAGTGTGAATTTTTATAATGGCGCTAAAAGGTCTAATAAATGCCACTAAATCTTTTATATATATACTATTAGAAATTCGAAATAGCAACATTTAAATTAAATGTCGCTAATTATATCTCACTAAAAATAAATTATGTTGTAGTGACTAGTGATTAAGGCCCCAATATATAATATATATTCTAACAAAATATCGCAAAAACAAGATTGTAATAGGGGTGCAAGAGATTCATATCTTGTGAGATTGGCTTTTGATATCATGTTATGGAACTGATTGAACTAAAAGTTTAAATTGGTGGTTAAGGCCCAAAATATACTCCCTCCATTCCTTAAAGAAGTTTTCACTTTCTATTTTGGATGTTGCATTTGTTATTTTCATAAGGAATCTTTCTATTTATTTCAAAGATTTTGGACAAAAATAAGCTTATTTATCCTCATTTTAATATTTTAATAATGCTTATGGTCTAACGCATATCTTCCACTAACTTCATGTTAATATTATTATTCCACATGTTTCCCACTAATTTTATAAAAACATTTTTTATTAGTTGTTGTCGCCATATTTTTTCCAGTAAATTTCTTTTAATATTTTTTTAGAAAAATTCCTGATGAATAACCGTGATTTGTAAATCACGATAAAAAAAACACAAATATCAATAAAGTAAACAAAATAAAAAAAGATAAATTAAATTCTTGAAAGCCTCGCCCTATTAAATTTTTCTACATAAGGGTGATTTGCCAATATTACAAATCACCGTTATTTACTTAAACTACCTCTATTTTTTTAATATTTATGGTCCCTACTTTTTTCCATTAAATTTATTATTTAATAAAATAATATTTTTACTATCTAAAAAATTTTATTTTTCTTATAAACATTTCTTATAAAAATTTCATTAAAAAACGGTGAAACGGTAAGAAACGGTGAGAGTATTATATATTCCGAGAGAAGATCGCAAAGACGAGATCATTCTAGGGCTAATCAAGATGAAGATGCCAGAATAATTAGTGTATTATATTTCCCAAAAGCATAAATCTAATCATAATTAGGTCCACATTAAGACACCCTGTTTATAAACTAATTATTATGATTAAAAATTGGGGGCAGAGAATCACTGTATAACATGACAACGCGAGTACCAGAACTTATTTGACTGTTTCTGTTATATTGTATTATTGTTCAATTAATTAACCAATTCATTGTTATCATCGATGTATTGCTCTGGAATATGTTTAATTATAATTAAACAAAAATAAGCTTAATTACTTAATTAACTTATTACAAACCAGCATTTATGGGTCTTGATTTCATTGCTTGTTTATCCCAATTTTTGTGTTAAACAAGTAGATATGATAATGTGCTTAATACATGGCAGAATTTCAATCAAGAAATTTGTGAGAAAAACAAGCAAATTTTAAGGGTTCGTTGTGTTGTATCTAAATAATATTTCCCCCTTGCATTATTCTTGTTGCATTTTATGTGTTATTTTGATTATTTATATATTGAAATATGTAATAGTAAAATTATAATAATTAACAATTAGACGATTCAAACAAGATTATATTTAACTAATTTTTCTTATATATTTGCCGCAATATATAAAATAAACTTGAACAATGACTAACACCAATTATTATAATGTAACAGGATTCAAAACAGGGAAGTTAGGAAAATTAAACAAAAACATACTCTTTTTACTCAACTAATTTTTATACTTATTATATTGATTTTCTATAGTAATTCTTCGAATTATAAGAGTTAAAAAGTTTGGTATTTGTGTATTAGTCCATTATGCTTAAAAAACTAGTGTGGAAGTTATACAAAAAGGAAATTAGTTTTGTCGACAAGTGTGTTTCTACTAATCGCATCAACTTTAGGTCTTAAATAGGAAAATATGCACATAACAATAATAATTTGTAGTCTAAAGTTTTCATGAAATGTAATAACTTTATTCTCATGATAATAAAATTTTAATCATAAAAAAGTATTCATAATTTTCCACTACTACATAATATTATATTTCCAAACTATAAATGGGTAATAACTAATATAAAGAAAATTATATAATTAAAAGAAACACAACCATTAAACTTGTCGAAAAATAATTCTAAGTATAACTTCTGACTATCAAAGGGGAAGCAAACATAGCAAATAGAGTTGATAAATGAGAATCATGGTTTTGATTGTTGGACAGAAAGTTTCTTGATAACAAAGGTGCAGACCAGAAAGGAGCGGAAAAACGAGAAAGGATAGACACAGAAATGATAAAAAGTAACAATATAGACATTTGCTCTTATTTCTGAAACACAAGCAAACTGAAAGTTCAAGCATAGAAGATGATTGAACTGTGCAGTATTCTGTAAAGAAATAAAACAAATCAAACACAAGCTTAAATCCCTTCTTCTCAATTTACACACATCTGCAAGAAGCTAAAAAGATAGACAAGAGAAAAACATCTGAATTCTCTGTAAACATCTCTCTCTCTTTTCTTTTTCGCTCCTCCCTTTTCGACCACTCGATTTGGTCAATCTTCCTGACCGTTGACTACATCAGGACGTATGAAGGGTTTTTGATCATATCCAAGCAGCAGATCCTTCTAGGACGAGACTTTACTGATATCTCTGCTCGATCGATTATATTTCATGTGGCTCTTTACAAGTTGTCCGGCAGCAATCGCAGACATTAAAGAGAGCTCACCGGCAAGAACAGAACCAGCAACAATGGAGGCCAAAAGCCTGCTGTTTCCTCCGGCGGCCTCCCTGTTTGCACCTCTGACTCCCAATAAGTTTAGGCATGCTGCTTGAGAAGCTAATTGGGTTCCACCTCCTACTGTTCCAACCTGATACCAGTAGCAAAAGGTTAAGTAACCAAGTATGAGGAAAACTCCAAAACTAAGAGGAGACATTATTTTGAATTGGAAGATGGACCAAAATTTCCAGTTATCTACATGGCCCCATGATTCACGAGTACAGACATGAATAATTTTGATATACATCCTAAACATGCCACACAAAACTTAATGATCAGTAGTCACTACTCCCATGTGATGCTATCTGGCAAACTCAAATATCAATCAAAGCCAAACCACAAGTTTCAATACTTTTTGTACTATATAAGTATTGCCCTACCATCATCAAAGAAAAATCTAAAGGTGACACCAAGAAAACATACACATATCCCAGCGTGGCTTGAATCTTGACAAATTGACACCTAAGATAATCTAAAGTTGTAAACAAAGGCTCATGTTTGATACGCAAGTGGGTGGAAGAATTTTGAATCAGACCATCATTTTGAAAAACTTAAATCCATCAATAAATGAATATGACATAATTTCATTATTTGCAATTACTGCTACAAACAAAGAAGAATGTTGAATAGTCCAATTACCTCAATAGAAGGCATGCTAACCGAAATATGAAGATCTTTGCCATCATTAACGGCTTCCATCATGGTAATACAATGAGAACTTTCAACATTTTGAGCTGGATCTTGGCCGGTTGCAATATAGATGGCAGAGACAATGTTGGCAGCATGCGCATTAAAGCCACCAAGTGCGCCTGCCACGGCAGATCCAGTAAGATTCTTAAGCATGTTTAGCTCAACAAGGGAAGCCACGTCTGTCTTGAGGACCTTCTTTACAACATCCTCTCTGATGACAGCTTCACAAACGACAGATTTCCCCCTGCCTTCTATCCAGTTCACAGCAGCTGGCTTCTTGTCTGAGCAGTAGTTTCCTATCAATTTGCATAAGATTCCAACTTTAGCTTTATCATCCTTGTATGAGAATCAGATCTCCAACAAATAATATACAATCAATTTTATGCTGACCCTTTATAAGATTCGTAAACATTTGCAACTGGTTATTGACTAGTCATCAAAATACAGAATCACCTGAAGATGCTAACTTTTTACCAAAAACGCCTAAAAAACTTGACTAGATTGAAAGCTAAAACCACCCTTTATGAAATATATAAGCTAAGAGAAAATTTAACTATAAATAAATAAGTTGAGCTCACCAGAGATTCCAATAACATCCATATCAGGGAAATCACTATGAAGGAACTCCAACACATTCTGAACACCTTTAGACACCATGTTCATTCCCATGGCATCACCAGTGCTACAAGTAAACCTGACATACAAGTTCTTCCCGGCAATCGCACACTTCACTTCCTGAAGTCTTGCAAATCTACTAGACCTATGATTCCCAAACAAACAACCATAAATCATCCAACACCCAACAATTAAATAACAAAACAAATCAGTCAAAATTGCCAAATCTATCAGCAATTTGACTTTCACTATACCAAAAATTAAGGCCCAATAAATTAAGGCCAGCTACATCCACAAATTTATTTTCCATTTTAATTACATATCATCTCAACCTTTAAATTGTTTGTTAATTGAAATAAATTTTCCTTATCAAACATCAACATCAAAGGCAAGCAAATAAGGTTACCATCAAAGCATAAAAAAAAGTGAAATTAGTCCAGAAAAAGAAAAGCTCAATCAATATTGACGAAACACTTACTTGTTGAAAACGAGAGAAACCGTCTCAAAATTAGCAGGATCCTCCAGGAAAAACTTCAATTCAGCAGCTCTTCTAGCTGATCCAAACCTAACAACAGGAGCTCTAGTCATCCCATCTTTCAAAATCACACTACAAGCACCACCTGATAAATATATCGCTTTACACCCTCGATTAGTACTTGCAACAAGGCAACCTTCCGTCGTAGCCATCGGAACTGAGTACTCTCTCCCATCTAATAACAAAGGTCCAGCAATTCCAACCGGAATTTGCACAAAACCAACCGGCATTTCACAACATTGTCCTAGAATTGACTCATAATCAAATCCATCCAATGGCAATCCCATCACTGACCTCCCTGTTATTCTTTGAAGCGCTTCTCGTCGAATCTTCGCTGCTCGGAAACAATCTCCAAGCTTCGATTCCAATGAATACGATGGAGTTGTTCCTTTCACAACTGATTCAACAATCTCTTCATCTTCCGGTGTGAGATCTAAGTTTTTCGGAATATTTTGAATTTCCATTTTCTTCTCCGGCAAAGGAATTGGAATTCCGCAAGGAGGACGCTTATCTTCTTTAAGGATTCGCTTCTCCTCCTCCATATTTTCCTCATCCTCTTCCTCTCCAAAAGAAGAACGAGGAGAAATAAAAGATTGAACAAAATCAATTCCAAAAAACCCTAAAAGATATATAAACGAAGCCAAGAAAGTGACTATGGCGGCAATTTCGGAGAGAGAGACAACATGAAGAGGAGTAGAATTACGGATCTTCTCCCTCCATCGTTGAAGGAGAAAGTACACCACAGAGAAGAAAAGCGTCAGAAAAAAAGCGTTAGTAAGGTAAAGAGGAAGAGGCAAAGCATCGGAAGCTTTGGGGGATTCATCGCCATGGGAGATATCCTTCCGGCGAGAATGTTTAAGGTGATGCGGCACGTGAGGTTGTCGCCGCCTGATGTCCATTGCCGGAAAAGAGGAGAGAGAGGGGGGAGTTTGAGGAGAGGGGTAGAATTGGAAAAGAGTCAGCAAATTTGAGTTTTGCTTTTTATTTATTTTTTTTCTTTACATGTCTAGTAGTTGTCTTTTCTTTTTATTTTTTTATGGATTTGTTGGTGAAGAGGAAATGAAGGGCAAAATGAAGTGAGAATTTATAGGGGTATTTGAGGGGCAGCGAGGAACGAGGAGTGAGAGATGTGGGCACGTGAGACTCGAGGGTTGCCAACTTATGAGTTTGTTAAGTACTATTTTCACACGTGCATAGATTGTCTTGAAATGTAAATTTATAATTTTAAATTATTTTATAATTAAAATCCTAACTAATTGTATACCAGTATACTTTAATATCACTAATTATGCATATCAAAAAGTTATGAAAAATAAAATTATTAAACGTTGAATCAAAACGATATAGAATTTTGTGAGTATCAATATTTCTAAATTATATACGGAGTAATAAAAAATTATAAAATTTATATAATAAAAAATTATGCATCAAATGTAAACTAATAAAATTTCACATGAATATTCTTTAATCAATACCAAATTGCCTGAATAGTAATGGAAAGTTAGTATCTTATTTTCCTCACAATATTCATTCTAGTGCATTGCTATTTGAATACTCCCTTCATCCTATTGAATTTACATCATTTTTCATTTTGTTTCGTCCCACTTAATTTGCATTATTTCTACTTTTGGACAATGCCTCAACACTTTCTTTTAATATCATTCATACATTTTAACTCTCTTTTAATTTTATCCACACAATTATTCTTTCTCTTTATTTATTATCACTTTCTTAAAAATACAATAATTTCTCTTTGATGCAATTCAAAGAGGACGGAGTGGTATGTGGTAAGTGGTAACGAAAAATTATGAACAAATTTTTTTTCATGATGAAACGTTAATTCCATAAGAATGACATGATATATATTATGAAAATTTAGACCACAAATCTTTCGCATTACCACTAATTAGTACTGATAATCAAACGAGACAGTACTAATTATAAAGTCTTGTTTTAATTCGCACGAAACATAACTTACTATAAAATAATTAGACTACTAAATGGTTAATTAATTAAGGAAAAATTACCATGAATAATATAATCTTTCACTAATTTTCCTACAATAATATAAACTTTTATGTAATTCTAAATAATACCTACTATAATGTGCATTTCCTTCTAATATTTTTAACTTGTTGGAAACTTACAATTGTAGGTCACTTAAAAAAAAATACAAACAATAGAAAATGCGATAAAAATAAGAATTATTTTTATAGAAATCGATTTTCCCACCCCAGTCCCCAACCCCAACCCCTGCCCAGCCCCCATCCCCCACCACTACCACCATATCCCACCCATTGCCACTGCCACTGCCACCATTCCCCACACATTTCCGGTCACCACCACCTTCACCAAAACTCACCACCAAAAATCTGCTCCTCCCACCCCCTTTCCCCACCCCCCTGTGCATCCCCTCCCCCTGCACTCCCCCATAACCGCCAATCACGAAACCATGTTCCCATCTCATTTTTTTTACAGACATTAATATAATTAATGTGGGAAAATCTAAAGGGAAACTAAAATTGGCCATTATAAGTTATGCCTTGTGGAAAATTTGACCTCGTAAGATTTTCCTCTACAAATAATTGATCATTTCTTTTACAAAATTTGGACCATTCTCATCCATACAATTTGTAGAATCATATCGATTCAATGATTCAGTTTTATGATCTGATTTTAAGAACCACTTTCTATTCATGATTTAGATAGGCTTAGTTTGGTAATTTAATCGAAAAAGTGTATTTCATAATGAATTTTAAAAAGTCATTTCTTAGGTAGTTGACAACTCTTCCTTCCCTTTAGTAGATAATTCTTTTCATATTCATTGCAAGATTTTTCACAAGTTATTGTGCAAAATGCATTAATAAGTAAAACTTCGTTTGATGTTTTCACTTTTCAGTGATGTTTAATTAGTCTTGCAAAACTAATAACACCCACATCTTGCCTTCTTTCTTTCAGGTAATTAGTCTTTCTAAACCTTTGTTAATCTTTCTTTTTCCCCATTTTATTTTGTTTGTTTGACCAATTAGTGGTGTGCGCTGTTGACAAGAGTAGTGGTGTGTGTGGTGATATTTGGGTGTGGGCTGTTCATGGACGCAAAGGTTCAGTTCATGGGTTGTGGTGGTGAACTGGTGGTGTGTCACCAGAAATAGTGGAGTGGTAATTGAGGGTAGGTGGGGTTGTGCTAGGATGTTGGGTGGGGTTGTACCTATGTAGGAATAAAGGGAGGGGTTTGAGTTTTTTTAATTTAAATTAAATTATTTTTGACAAGTAATGAGTTAAAATAGATGTTGGTGAACAACACACTTTAAAAGCTGTATTATTTATGGTTAATCAATAGTTTATATTATTACAGGAAAAATCTTGAAAAATTGTATTATTCAAGGTACTTTTTCCATTAATTAACGTTGAAAATATAATCTAACATAATCAATAATTAATACTCTCTCTTATTCTCTTTACTTGTCCATTTGATTTTTGCACATTTGCCAATGCATGTTTTCATCTTAAATATCTCTAATTGTGCTTAAGTAAAAATTAGTAAAAGTTGATATTAATAAAATTTATAATAGGACGAATTAAACAAGATCACATGACTATGTTGTAACTTATAGATTAAGAACAAATCACATAATAAGAGTGATCGATAAATAGTGTTGAAAAACCAAATGAAACATGTAAAGCGAATAGGAGGGAGTAGATAAAATAAAATAATAATTAACGAGCTAAATAAACCTTTTAGCAAAATCTTAGAACTAGAAGACCAAGAATCAATGTAATTTTTTCCTTCCCCAACTTTCCAAGCATGAGTACAATATATTCTACGAAAATTTTAAAATGTAGAGGTGTATTAAAATATCAATTATGATTTATGATATGCATTACGATATTTAATTTTTTATTTATCTTTACTAAGTTAATACAAACAACAACTACACGTTAAACAAAAATAGCTTGTTGGCCAAACAATATTTGTGTAGTACATTTTTACCCTAGCTCTCTTTCTCTTTAAATTATTCTTTTTGATAGTTTTAATTTATACTTGTTAATAGAGGTGTAAATATTAATTTATAGTAAATAAATAAGACAAATAATAAATATGTGAAAAAATATGTTCATAATATTAAAACAAGAAAAATGAATATACAGATAAAATTTAAAAAAATATCAAAAGAAGAAAAGTTGCAAAGATATAGAGACAACCCTAAACAGGGATATTAAATCTTGTCTCAATTAAAATAAATACTGTCTTTCTTAAATAAGATCCTAAAATTAAATCTTACCTAATTACTCCCCTAACTAAAGCTTATTGGTTACAGTATCAATTGATCAAGGCCGATATATAAAATTTGACTAATTCATATAAATTAGACTAGGTAAAAAACAACTTGGTACATGTACGAGTAGAAGACATTATTATTATAAGACTAAATACAATATGAAATGATCTTTTCGAATCAAGTCATCTATTGCAATTAAAATTATAAGACTATTAAATGACTTAATAAATTATATGTGCTTATTATTTATGTAAAGTTATATATGATAATGATCATTACGGGTCAATCAGAAATAATATCTTTATTTGTTATTAATTACATGGAAAAACTTATTCAACCCCCTAAACTCTAATCTTGGTGGGAGTCACTAGAAAGCATTAAAATAATGAAATATTGTTGCCTCGATATCTAATCTTGAAAATATCAATTTATTTTATATAATTATTAAAAAATACTTATAATTTCTTTTATTTACCAGTAAAGAAACTCGTGCATTATGCAATGCACGGAGTTTGTTTATATTAAATTACATATTAAAATAAATTTCTAATAAAGATGCAACTACATATTAATGTAATCGAAATGTAATAATATGATAAATATTCAAAATCTTACTTTTTAATGTATTTTTATTTACGAGTTTGAATACATGTCGAAAAAGTTCATCTGCACAATTATTTAATTTTCAATAAAAACGATTTTATTTGGCCAAGCTTTTTAAAACTGCCATAATTCATTTCAAAACAAAATTAATAGTATTTATGATTTACGATTATATTACTTAACCACATTTCATTGATTACTTTTTGGTAAAAATTAAAATAATACAAATATTTACAAATCAAAGAAAGTATAATATGTTTTTGTTGATATTTGTTAATCAAAGGTTGTAAACATTTTCAATTAATTTCAAAGTATATTAAAAATGTACAACAATTGAAATTTGTTATATTTGTTTTAAATATCTACGGAAATATATGGTAGTTGATTTTAAAAATTTTATATTCACACAAATTCTCATTCAAGATGATTTTATTATGTAATGGTCCTACATCAGATAAAAGAATCCAATCGAAATATTTTACTAATAAAAATATACTTTTAATATTTAAATACTTATTTTTTGAAGTTGGACTGATTTTTATGAGTCTTTCTCTGAATTCTCATACGGATTTTCTTGTGTTTAATGTTGAGATTTTATAAATAAGAATTATAGTATGATTAATCAAGGCCGAGAAAATTTGACCAATTCATGAGAGTTGTTTAAATGTTGAGATTGAAAATAGACTTAGGTAGAAAAACAACGTAATCCATGTAAGAATTTTAACATATTATATTATACGACTAAATTCAATATGAAATGATCTTCTCGACTGAAAATCAATTTACGTGGGAAGCAGATTGGGTTATGATTTATGCAATTTCGAAAATTTGCAAATAGATTCTATATCTAAGAACTAAGTCAAATAGTTGTTTAAGCCAATTGTTAATAGTTATGTAGATATTGTTAAAATTATTTGTTAGTTGTTGGTTCGTTATTAGAGATAAGTAAGCTAAAAGTCAAAAGTCAATTAAAAAATCTAAAAATAACAGATTTTTTATTTCAGCTTAAAAGTCAACTTTTCAGAAGATTTAAAAGATATTTATCAAAAATTTTTATTGACTGTTTGACCAATCAAAAGGTTAAAAACTAAAATTCAACTAAAAAGCCAATTGACAAATACCTCTATATATTTGGTGGTATGTTTTGCAGAACGCAAATATTATTCTAGTATGTTGAAGATTTTTCATTATATATACTCTATCAGTTTCAATTCAATATTCTCATAAGGAATATTCTATTTAAAGAGGGAGAAACAAAAACGTAGTTTTTTATAGACAACTACAAGTTCATATATATTCAAGTAAAATTTTATTGGATTCGTTTCGACGTGTATAGCTTTATTTATAACTTTTTTGAAATACATCGATAGATATTGAATCTCAAACAAATACTTTAAAAATATACAAAAACAACTGAGAACATCAAATTAAAGAAGCATTATTTTTTTATTTTTCATTGGGAATAATATGTACTAGTATAAAAACCCATGTAATGCACAGAGTTGTGAGTATATAAAAATATAAAAATAAAAATTTCAAAAATATGTAATATTTTAATTAGTTTAACTATTTGTTTTTATTAGATTGTATGATATGATTTAAAAAGTTTATTTTTAGTAGGCAAAATTATAAGAAACTATTTAATCTATACCCCTTTTTGTAAAAAACTACCTTATGTAAAATTTTTTGCAAAAAACTACCTTATATAATACATTTCTTTGCAAAACACTACCTTATAACGGTTTTTAGCATTTGACCGTTTAATTTAACCCTTGACAGTCACGTGATTCTTTAAACCCATCTTCATCTTTATTTCAGCGTGTTTCGATTCATTTGTTGCTGCTTGTTCCATCGATGATTTCAAGTCCAATAGCAATAGTAAACTCAAGTCGATGAACATTCAATGACACTCTATGCAAATCCCTTTTCTTTGTTAGTTTGAAATTGAATATACTCCATGAAAATTATAGAGAACTCAGAAATATAAGTAATTGCAGTGAAACAGAATGAAGTGAGTTGACCAGCAGAGAATCCATAAATTTAAGGGGAGAGAGAAGGTGAAAGGTAAGATTTTGAAAGAAGACAACAACATTAAAATGGGTTTGTTTCTGTTTCCCAAATTCCATTAAAGAATCGAAAAACGCTGAAATGAAGAAGAAGATGGGTTTAAAGAATCACGTGACGGTCAAGGATTAAATTCAATGGTCAAATGCTAAAAACCGTTATAAGATAGTGTATTGCAAAGAAATGTATTATATAAAGTAGTTTTTTGTAAAAAATTTTACATAAGGTAGTTTTTTACAAAAAGGGGTATAGATTAGGTAGTTTCTTATAATTTTGCCTTTTTAGTATTAAAATTAATTTTACCAGTTTTTTTCTAGGTTAGGTAAATTTTAATAAAGTATAACTCATGTTATTTTTAACCTTATTTTATCATTCTATACAAGAAAAATTTCTAGGGATTAGAATTATAAAAATATTAAAATTATTTACTTTATAAAGATGGTAAACTTACGTATATAACAAATTCAAATCAATAGTTTATTTAATATAGCTCAATCTAAGTCATAATCATTCAATTTATTTTTTCTATTTTATGTGTGATCAATTTTAAAGCTTATGTGATTACTTTTTTGTAAGGCTTATGTAATTACTCTTAAGGCCTATGTGATCACTTTGAAAGGCCTATGTGATCATTTTTATTTTACTATGTAATAATTTTTAAAGCTTAGTAGTATAAAAACTCGTGCAATTCATAAAGTTGTGAGTATGAAGATATATAAATAAAAATTTGAAACATATGTAATATCCAAATTAATTTAATCATTTTTTATTAGATTGTACGATATAATTTAAAAGGTTCAATTTTAGCATTCAAATTAATTTAAGCATTTGTTTTGTATGTTTGGTGAATTTTAATTAATTATATCTCATGTAATTTTTAACCTTATTTATATCATTCTATGTAAGAAAAAGTTCTAGTTGATTAGTATCATATAAATATTTAAATTATTTATTTTATAAATATGGTTAATTTAGGGTGTATAATAAATTCAAATTAATAATTTATGTAATATAGTTCAATCTAAGCCATAATCATTCGGTTTGTTTTGTTTTTAAAATGGTAAAAAAACACAATTTAATTAATTTTTTAAATAGCTAAAAATGACATGTTGTTAATTACTTGTAACACAAGCCAACATAACCAATAAAATCATTTCATCTCATTGCGCTCTATTAAGATAACAGGTCGAGTTTTCCAGTCTTTCCAATAAATTGTACGACTTGTTGAGATCGGTGAGGATGACACGTGGAATTTTTCAATCTTTTTAATAGAATGTATGATGATTTTCAAATTATTTAGTTTATAACGACGGTAAATTTACGGTACATAATAAATTCAAATCAATAATTTATCTTATATAGCTCAATCTAAGCTATAATCATTTATTTTATTCTGTTTTTAAAAATGGTAAAAAAATTCAATTTAATTTATTTTTTAAATATCTAAAAATGACAAGTTGATTAATTACTTACCACGTAAGCCTATCATCAACTAATAAAATAATTTCATTTAGTCGAGATTCATTAAGATGACACGTGGAATTTTCTAGTCTTTTTAAAATATCGTATAATTTTACGATTTGAATTTTTAAAATTAATTTTACTACATAAATTTATTCTATAATCTCCATTAATAAAATACTCCGAACCTCGGAGGATCCGTATTTCAAATATTGAGTTTATAGGGTACGACACTAAAGTATCAAATTTAAAAATAAATCAATTTTGATGTAATTGTCATGAATTCTCCATAAATGGATGGTAGTGTCGACACATTCACAATTATGACAACACGTGATTCAATACCTAATGTGTGGGATGTGTCGCGAAATTTGGTCTGTAACAATACATTTAAACTATTACTATCAAAATGAGGGTTAGGTTTCATCAATCATCATCTATGAAATTTGTTATGGGATCAAGTGATCCGAATTTGCAAGTCTAATTCACATTATCTAAGGCCAAAAAAACAATCTATAAAGATTAATCAACTTAGACGAGTCTATATAGATCTATAGAGTCCTTTAAAAAGATAATATCAGTATTGACGTCATTTTTTCACATATTTCTTAAATACTATAAATACTCTCGTAATCATCATTTTGAGGCAAGTTTTTATGATTAGTATTTGTTAATCACATTGTTCATTCCTCACTTTTATACTTTTTATTTAAAGCACATTCTTTGATCAAGCATAGGAAGAACTATTTCAAATGACCCCAAACAAGTAACTGAAATTGTTCATTATCGCAAGTCAGGGATTGCAAAACTTAGATACATCACAACCTTTTTACTTTTACTCGATGACTGAAAAAGACAAATAATTGGTTGTCACAAACTGTGGTCCTACCTTGAATCTTGAATCCAACGCATGTCTGAATTAGAATGCTACCCCTCATTAACCTTTGATTTCGAATCCTTTTGACCCTCTCATCCGACAAGACTTGGAAGTTATGGTTGTATCTAACACAGTTCCACGATTGAGCTCCAAGAACACTGAACTCAGTCCATCTAAAATCTTCCAAGAACACTGAACTCGAACTTCTTAGTACGTAGATAGTTAATCTAGAAGATCCTCACATTATTTTTCAACTGCTTGGGGCTCAATCGCCCTAGGATATCCTCGTATTAGTTATTCGAAATCTTTGGAGCTCAATAGTCCAAATATGTAGCATCCTACATAAATAGATTCCATGGTGAACCCTTGACCACGAAAGTTTTCATATATACTTTAAGTGTGATCATATATAAAGGAAATTAAAACTACTCTTTTCTCACTTTAAAATATTACAAATTACTTGACCACCTTATTAAAGACACTATTTATATAAGTCAGACTCTTAAAAAGGGTCTCTTGACGATTTATCGGACTCTTGAGAAGGGTCCCTCAACCAAGAGAACCATGTCAATTACTCGGGCACTTCCATCTGTTACTCGAACATCTTTTTGTCAAATTCATGCCTTAACCATATAAGTCGGACGGGCTCTCTCAGTACAAATATCATTAACAACATCTTGTAATGAAGTAATGGATATGAGAATTGGTATGAAGATTGTTTTATTTGATGTGCATGACTAAAGAATGGTAATGGAAGATAATATTCCATTGATTGCATTTGGTTGTTAGTAATAAAAAATGGTAATAACTCTTAGTTTCAATATACATAGCCTAATACCAGGTTGTTTGATGGTAATAAAAATGGCCCTTTTTGGTAATTTCATTACCTTATTTCATTACCACCCATTACCATTGAAGGCATCCAAACAACCAAATTTTTTATTACTTAATTATATTACTATTATCGCCCTCTAATACCATGTACCAAACGGGCCGTAAGAACAATAACAAAGTTTGAGTAATGGCTAAATATGAAAAGTCAAGAGAACAATTACCTTTTTATGGTATCTTTTTTCACAAAGCTTATAGTCCATATAATTAATTCGGACACCAAGAGGAGTTCAACAAACTAGCCTCGAACTTTGTGGGTTGAAGGAATAGGAATACGTGTACTTAATAGAACCTGGTTAGCAACATTTGAACTTTTCGGTCAACCAACAATATTACTTAGAGCCTAGTGGCTGAGTTTGAGTAAAAGGGCCAAGTCCATATAAATTAGAGTTTCAACGTTACGTACAGGTGTGCCAATATGTTTCATGTCATCCTATTCCTATATGAGTGGAGCTAATGTTTTTAGTCAAATAATCCAAAATACTTGGTCTATTTCACCTTATTATAAGCCTAGAGAAGAACATTGTCATGTCATGGTCATAGTCATTAGTCCAGTGTCCCACACAATGTTTGGATTCGGGAGAAGAGAAAACAAACAGATCATAACTGTACTCCCTCGAAGGGGCAGGAGAAACGCACGCAATCAAAAACCACCAGGTAGTGAGAGCCCTTCAAAACGTGAGATGAGTAACACCAATATAGCGTAGGAGATTGACCTACAAAACACACAAACACAAACAAACAAGATGGACTAGGATATGATTGTTGGGAAAAAATTAAATAAATAAGTGAAACTACATAGGACAGAAAGAGGTAGGTGAATGGAGACTATCAAAAGTCTGGGACATGAATTCGACGCCTCCAACTACTTGTACCGCTCTTCCGGTCCTCAAAGAGGTGCATCTCACACATGTAGATTTTTAATTGTTCCTCTCATGTTCTCATACGTCTACCTCGACTTCTCTTACCTTCTACTAGCTATGAGATTTTCTACCATTCTCATGGCTGCGTCAGCTGTGTTTCTTTTCACATATCCAACCACCTTAACCTATTTCTGCGCAATTTCGCATATAGTGAGGCAACTCTTAATCTCTCTTACTTTTTAATCCTAATCCTATCCATCCTCATAATCCCAAACATCCATCTCATCATAAACATCTCACAAACCCAAAAAAAACAACCCATAAAAAAACAATCAGCCAATGCGGGCCTAGTTTGGTTCATAAAGACTTTAGCAGCCGATGACGTCAACAATAACATTATCCATTCATATACATTTTTTGAATACTACTTTCTTCGTTCAAATTAATTGCAATTTTAAAAAAATGGCACTACTAATTCATCATTATTAATTTTTGATTAGTTTTTACTATATGTTAAAACATAGTCAAGTGAGATCTTGTTTGGTTTGTCTTATTGCAAAGATTATTAATATTTAATTTTTATAATTTTTATATATAATTAAAGATATTAAGAATTAAATTAATACATTAAATTGCGTGAAAAAATAAACATTTTTAGTGAATTGAAATCCAAGACACATCAGAGATTGAGATCCATGACACATCTGACTGGCTCTTTCACACTTAAACAAAATAAATTCTAGTGTTAGAAAAACAAAAATTTTTTGGGCACAAATACAAGAAAAAAAAATATAATCTAAAAAATATAAAATCTAATGAAACAAATTTAAGTAAAAGTCTAAAAGAGTTAAAAAATAAAGTAAAAGTAAAGCTGTTTTTTAAAAGTTTGAAACAAAAGGTGTAAAGATTTACAATTGTTAAAATATAGGAGTACATAGTATTTTTAACAAATATTTTCTATAAAAATGTCTTATTTTGTAAATTAGGCTAGATTATGATAATGAATAAACTTTTAGTCATATATTGTGGTGACAAAAAAGGAAAATTAATATATATATATATATATATATATATATATATATATATATATATATATATATATATATATATATATATATATATATATATATATATATATATATATATATATATATATATATATATATATGGTTGATGATGAGGTGTTATGCTTCAAGTAGATAAAGTTATTCAATGAGTAGAACTAAATTCTATGATATAATCATATAAGAAATTTAATAAGTGATATTTCATTACAAAATCTATTAATGCTTCACATCTTATTCATTCATATGGGCTTTTATTATTGAATAAGTTTCTAATTGTTTTTCGGATCTTGTCTCAGATTAGAGAGTAAATATCGATTTTCAGAAAAGAACATAAATCAATTCTCACACATCTCTCCTTTTCCTTAGTCTACCTCATAAAAAATAAATGTTTTTAATTATTTTCAAGACACCTATGAGATTTCTTACAACCCATTTTCATAAGCAAAATATTATTTCCATATTTGGTAGTCATATTTTTATTTTGGTCAACCATACTAATTATTTTGACTCGTTTAAAAAATTGCATTTAAAATAATAAATACATACAGGATATTTTGTGCAAGAAAAATGTGTGTTATATACTCCATATACTTCTATATGGTCCCAACTTCCGCGTAGACTATCGTCCAATGGAAAGGACTTGCATATCCTCTCCGATCTCCAAAGCTAGGTAAATGGTTATTCAATAATATGCAAAATTATTTATTAATTATTAAAAGAAAATTTCAATATTTATGAGATATATATGGCCAATATAAATAAAAAACACAAGCATTATAGCAGTGTTCTCGAATTTCTGTGAATATGATCTGTTGAAATTTAAAATTATATACCAAGGCAATTTTCCGAAATATATACCATTAATACCAAGGCAATTTTTTAGTAAAAGGATAAAAAAAAAATCTAAAATCCCCAATTCATGAACTACATTTAAATATATGATTCTAACAAAAGATTCACAATTTATATATTATTATATTTCTCTATTTACATGACAATTCATAAAATTAAAAACTAAAATTATCAACCTCTATTTTTTTTGCGACCCATGCCCAAAAAAGTTCAAAATTAACTAGACAAGTATATTATCATGATTAATTAACCATACCAAAAAAAAAAATTATTAGAAGAGTAGTTACAATTCCCTTGGTTTTCATATATTTTTCACAAATAGAATTTACGAATTTTAGTGTCAAATTTTAAATATGATTTCTCTTCGATTTATAGGAAAAAACATATTCATGTGAATCTTGATAGATTCGTCTGAATATATATTTAAGTACTTTTAAAAGCTTACAATTAAAATTATTTGAGTACTTTTAAATTTGCATTGTGATCTGTGAAAAAAATGAGAAGAATAAATAAAAACAAATGAAGTATGATCTAGATGGCAAAGACAAGATCAACACAAGCATCAAAAATTAACTTTTTTTTCTCTTTCTAGCCGAAATATATGCCAAGGCAATTTTTCCGAATATTTTTTGCTTTTTTGCTTCCCTTCTATTAATGATCAAAATGAATAGTCATATGTAGGGATGCAAACGGGGCGGGGCGGGGCGGGACGGGTATTGACTAACCATCCCCATCCCCATCTGGTAAATCAATCTCCGTCCCCATCCCCATCCCCGCGGCGGGTATAATTTTTTTCCCCGTCCCCGCCCCGATGGGTTTGTACCTAATACCATCCCCATCCCCATCCCCATCTGGGTATCCATCCCCGTCTAATACCCATTTTACCCGCCCCACCACCCGTCAAATCCCCGCTTAATACCCATCTGTGTCACATATTTATTTTCAAATCCCCGTCTAATCATCACTTAATATCGCCTACCTCTACACAACTCGTAATGAATATAAACAAATTTTATTGAGAAAAAAGGATAAAAAATAGAAAAAACATGATTATAAACCTTACTCTAAAAATCATGATCTTAGACCTTATGAAGTAGTATTCATGACTGAATCACATTATGTTTTTATTAACACTCATTAACTCAACTAAATGAACCGCTAATAATATCAGAATAATGAAATATTATTGACGAAACCAGAGATCCGATCAAATTACAAAACAAACATTTTACCAAAAAACCTTGTGAGCAAATGAAGCATCATGAAAATATGAAATTAATAACTATATAATCACCCACAATACATAAATTTATATCCAAACTTAATTATAGGTGTAAAATAATTCAAGGTTTTTAGAAATTTGAAAAATAATTTAGGGTATTCCAATTCTCAAAATTTGTACATTTTGTGAGGCGGGGCGGGGCGGGGCGGGGATGGGGCGGGTCTCCTATTAGACCCGCCCCGCCTGCATCCCTAGTCATATGCTCAATTTGAGGTAGAGTTAACCACTTTACCCCCCTCTCCTCCTCCTCCTCTCCCTCAGCCGTTTATTCCCAATAATTAATTTTTTATTTTTTTTTAAACTTATTAACCCGCTCCTCTAAATTCTTATGTCCTACTTAAAAAAAGTGACATGTTTAATCTTTATGACATACTAAATAAAATGTAATATGCGCTGATAAAATTATTCTACCGTGCTAGGAATATCTAATTATCTGTTTATTAAATTTACTCTATGTAAATATTTTCTAAAATTTGGATTATTTAAGATTAATCAATAGGTGAGATAATTATAAAAAATCATGAAAATATTAAATTATTCTAAGTATAATTCTAAAATAGTGGAGTCAAATATACTATAATTTGTATATTTTTTTGCAAAAGTGCATATAATATATGATTGTTTTAAATATCACTTATCCTTAGTTTTATATTCTTATTATTTTATATAAAGTGACTTAAAATTTATGATATTGTGTAGTTCATGAGTATAAGACAATTTGTCTATTTAAATTTATTATACCGTATGAATTAATATTGTGAAGTGTGATTCATACTACATGTTACCTACTCATTCAATTATTTTGTATTTTTACTTCTAAATTGTTGTTTCGTAGAAGTTGACTGGCGGAGTATACTTTTAATTAATAAACAGGTCACAAGTCACAAGTCACAACAGTCTTTTTAGTTCATGAACATGTCCACCAAAGCTGGGTAGTGGGTATGTAAACAAATATCAAAGATGTATAAAGATTCATCAAATCTTGATTAGATGATATGATCGTATCCTAATTTTCATCAAAGTTATTAATTGCTAAATATTACATTCAAGTGATCCAAAATAAATCCAAATAAATATTAAGTACAAAGCAAAATCAACTTTGATTAGTGCAGTTTGTGTAGAATCAAATGCCCCATGTGTTCCTACCCATGGTTTATTAATCTAGATATTGACCGGTTAATATATTAGTTAGATGGGCTACTTTTTTAACAACCATATAATTATGTCGTTTTGAAAATTAATTTAATTAAGTTTGTGCGCAAACAACTCTACTTTTATGGAAACTTGTACACAAAATCCATTAGTGATCAAACTTTAATTTGTAAGATTACAAGTATTAATCTTTTTCTACTCCCTCTATTCCTTTTTGATTCTACACTTTACTTTTTGCGTGCATATTTTTAAGCTTTAATATCTCTACGTACGCATCATAAAAATTGAAAAACTAGAAAAAATTGATAATAATAATAATAATCCAACCTTTCATCCATCCGCTGTGTTTAATTCCACATTTGGATTATTTTTTAATAATCCAACATTTACCCTTAGTTTGCTATCAGCATACCCTATTAGTATGCTGACAGCAAACTAAGAGTGAAGATTGATTTATTAAAAAAATAATCTAAAATTAAAATTATTCACAGCGGATGAGTGAAAGATTGAATTATAAATATCAATTTTTCCTAAAAATTATATATTAAAAAACTTTAAATAAAGAAAAATCTTATAAGATCACAAATAATTATATATATTTTATCTTTAACATATATTCAAAAACCTAAGTTAAATTTTTCTCTTTTAAATTGTATAAAAAAAAAGAGAGGAGTAATATTTTTAGAAATTAAAGATTTTATAAGTTTTAAGCTTAAAGTACTTCTAATTTATTTAATAGATTACACCATAACTTCAATTTATATTTTATTTTTTTATTATGTGTATTTTTTGATAATGATACAAGTTCATAATCACATGAATTCTAATTGATCAAAGCAACATGAAAAAATGATTATAGAAAAGATTATTTTTTAAAGAACTAATATATATGACCAAATTAGTTAGTCAAATGTCTAACAAGTTGAAAATTCAAAATCTACGTACATATAATAATCTTTGATTTTTGTTCCTTTATACACCTAAAATATATTTTGATGTATTAGGAATCATTTATCAGATCACTGATTGTCTGCTTTATTACTATTTATTACTGATTTGTTTAGATTTTACTATTTTTACAAATTATATTTGAATATTTGTAGATTTGTAGGTGCTATTTATAGATGCAAAACTCATGGCCCTGGGATTGTAAATCTATTTAATATTGGATTAATGAAGATGAAACAATATAAATAAGAAAATAGAAAGATCAAAATTAAATTTTGATAACCGAGTAACGCAAAACTATTTTTTATTTAAGATTTTATATTTGAAAAAAATATTTGGACATAGATGATGATGAATGATTAAAAGTCCAAGTAGTTTTTAGTTTTTTATCGATGACTATTTGGTTTGACGAAAACAATTTCCTCACTACAACATAAATTGCTGTTAGTGAGATATATTTAATGACATGTAATTTAAATGTTGCTATTTCAGATTTCAAATTTCTTATAGTATATATAGAGGATTTAGTGACATTTATTAGACCCTTTAGCACACAGCATAATAAAAAGTTACACTAAAACTTTTTGCGACATAAGATCTAGTGACATTTCTCACAAGTGCCACTATAAACTATAATGACAATTACATATATTACTAAAAATCAAATAAAGTGTCGCTAAATCACTTTATAGCGGAACTTAAAATAAAAACCAATAATTATTACACTAAAAATATGAATCAGTGATATTTCTTAATGCTATTAAATCCAATGCCGCAAAAAGTTAAATTAATTGTAGTGTCTGAAATTAATTTTCAATGGAAATGCAAAAAATGATTAGTTTCTTTTGGTATTTTGACCGAAAAAATATTAGATAATGTAGAGAAAATGAAGATGTTTGGAAAAAAAGATTGAACAACATAATTTTTTCTATTTTTTGAAGAAAATATTTTCAAAGGATGAAAAACACATTTTCACCCAAACTTTCATTTCAAATCTCTTATTAAACCAAAAAATTAATAAATAAAAATTATAATTTTTTGAGAAAATATTTTCCCCAAACAAAACACGCTTTTAAAAAACCAACACATAAAATCTATTATTAAAAAAATCTTATTGTATAATTTCTTTCTCGTTCTTGAAATTGCTAAACATACCAATGTTGATACTAAGCACAAATTTACTACATAATCATGAATATGCATGACTAGTATGAGTATGAATTCAAATAGTATTATTTACAATATAAGGTGAATCTTTAAGTGTTGAGTCAATAACCAAATCACCTAATGAGTTTAAGCACATAGTGGGACCAGAGTTAGCTATATCGCATGAACGATGATTAAAAGCCCTGTTAGTTTTAATGATCCAAAAAATTAATATATTTTGAATTATATCTTAAAAGAAATATAATATTTTTACCGACACATATAAATCTTCACATAATCAATGTCAATACTTTTTCATAATTAGTGACGATCTATTAGCTTGATAATGACTATTTGTGATTTTTGATTTCTGCTACGTAATATTTAATTTATTTTTTGACTTAATAATGACTCTTTACATGTTTTCCTCATTCTACAGGCATTGATTTTGACTTAAGTATGCCTTCCATTCTAACTAATGCACTAATTTACGATGGATTGATATAGACACCCACATGGAAAAATGAGACGTTTTTTTAGAATAAGAGGGAGTAAAAAACAAAAGTCCTAATACTGATTTGTTTCCTTTCATAGCTAAGAAAATGATTGAAATTACACATTTATGTAGTTTAAGTTGATGCAATTATTTTTAATTTGCTATTATATATGTACTTTAATTTTTATTTTATAATTTTCTTTCATGCATGCATGTGTTTCATGTTTATTTAATTTTCTTTTATAAACTAACATAATGATAGAAAATGAATGTATAACGGAGTTAAGAATGGATAAAAAATATACTTACAAATGGTGATATGATGCAGTTACCAATTTATTTTCAGACTCTTACCGAGATTTTCACTGTACATAGTTTGATTCAGTGCCTGCAGATGATGAATTATCGATACAGGTCGATGAAGTTCCATACCCCTAGTCCATCCAGATAGTTCTTTGAGACGCTTAACTCTGCTAACATGTATACATAGTTGTATTCTGTTTGTAAGAATCACACAAAGATATCTATAGTAAGTCGGTTGATTAACCTCAAGACGAGTGTTTGTATGCCCGAGAGATTATATGATGAGATATACTCGTTGGTAAAAGAAGTTTTTCTTGAAGGGAATACAATGACAAACAAATTCTACGACACAAAGAAATAAATGACATTTTCAATACGTTGATTTATGTGCCAATTAAAATGAAGGATCATGTTAGGGTAAGATATGATTCACACGTTCAAAATTACATCCTATAGGTAAGTATTTGTTATTTTTTTAAAAGAAATATTGTTACATATGATTTTTGATATATTCTTTTTTTAATATAAAGTTGCGTCTATTTCGAAAGCTACATATACATGGCTAAGTATTAGTTTTCGGCATGAAAGTCACTACTATCATATTTTCATGCAACGCTTAGTGCAGTTGTGTTTCGTAAATTGCCATCGTAGATGACATGAGGAAGATAGAAGATACTACAATTATTTTATGGTATGTTTGGCAACATGAAATTCATTTCTAAATGTTGAATTGGTTCAAATATTATGTTTGACAAATCTTAAATTTAAAAATGTTGAAATTTGGTCAATTTCATATAATTCCAACAATGTAAAATGGGTTAAGTTTTAAAATTTGCAAATTCTATGTATATAGGTATCATTTACAATTTTTAAATTTGAATACCATATTTAAATTTTCTATTTTTAAATAAATTTTATATTCCCAAACACTATCTTATATAAATTAGAGATGATTTATATTTCCTCCTACATACTTCTTTGAGTGCATGGAGCATTTTCTTGTCCACTTCACATATATGAGACTGGGTTGTTGGATCGGTACAATACAGATGGACGGCATGGAAAGTCATAAGACAAACTCCTAAATTTGAGGAAACGAGTGAAGAAAGTTAGCAAACTAGTGTAGACGAAGAGACAAAGCAGAATCTACTCGTATCGGTGATTCTATTTCGCACGTATGACTATGTCTATGGACCATACAGATGTTCGTAAGTTTTTATAAGCTTTTTGATTTACTTTAAATATTTGTTTAATGAAGTATTCTATTGAATTGTTAATTTGTCTAATATTTTCTTTATCAGGAAATATTAATGAAAATTGGACATGTGCAGAGAAAGACTCTTGTCATTCCTGTGAGGAGAGTAAAAAGCACTATAGTAGAAGGAAAGAGGAGTCGAGGAACACCCAGGAAAACTTAGGATGAACAAATTAAAATTAACTTATGTGAGTTAAACCTATCCGGGGGCCTGACTAGGGATAGGGGTATTTGGAGGCGTCATATCCATGTTTTAGAATACTGATGTCCTCGTAGGTTACCTCTTTGTGTTCTTTAGTATTAGGTCTTTATTATTTTTCCCATGTAGCTACGTCTTCATATCTTGCTCGAGCCGGGGGATTCATTTGGCCGCGCTCTCCTTTATGGGTATGCCTTTCCTCCTCAGACCCTGTTTATAATTTTTTTATAAGCGGGATATATTGGGTAGGATGATGATGATGATCACTTTTCAATATTGCTCTCTCGATTTTAAAAATCCTTAACACCACATTTTGCTAGTGACATCTAGGCAAAATAAAAAAATTAAAAATTAGTTCTACACATAAGATTCTAAAAATAAAAAAAAATATAAAAAACTCAAATCTACATACAACTAGGGTAGAACACGGTTTGGTCTAAACCGTAAACCAAACCGGACCAAACCGTAATTTAAATATTTGGTCTGGTCCGGTTTTTTTTTTTTAAACGGTTTACGGTCCGGTCCCGGTTTAAAAATTTTCAAACCAAACCGAACCGGGAAACCGTAATTAATTCCATTTTATTTTTAATTTTAAATGTTACTATTAATCTATTATAACATTATGAATCATAATGTTCTGAATCTGATTTAGGAAAGTTGATTTCTGGCTTTCTGCATCTATTCCTCCGTGGCTCCGTCCCTCCATCCCTTCACCTTCAGTTCTCCTTCTCCCTCGTTCTTTCTCATTCTCCCTCGATTCCTTCTCCTTCTCCCTTGATTCCTTCCTTCTCCTTCTCCCTCGATTAACTGTAGAATCACCCTCGATTTCTCCCTCAATTTCTCCCTCGATTCCTTCCAGTTCGATACCAGTACCAGTTGTGCTTCTGTGCTTCTTCGAGGCTTTGACGCTCCTCCTTCAACACTTCACCACGGAATCAAGTGTAGAATCTCGTAATGTAAGTATATTGGTTGATTTTTTGATTTTTTAGGGTTTTTTTTATCAATTTTGTTTAAATTTGAAGATGAATGGATTGCTTCTGGACTTCTGGTGGATATTGTAAATTGTTTAAATTGTTTTGATTGCTTCAGTTTTTGATTGTTGTTGATATTGGTTGATATTGTAGACTAAATTGTTTTGTAGAAACCTTTATTTGATAGGTCATATCATAGGACTTGAGTAGAACAATGTGTTAACTAGTAATTAAAGACTTTATATTTCCCTGCCTTGCTCACAGAGGGAAAATTGGAATTATACTGTTAAATACTTCTCTCAATATGTTATTTCAATTTATGAGCAAGTTGAATCAATTTCTTCATATATGATAAATAAAGTAAAATATCTGGTTGTAAATTATAGGCTTTAGCATGCTAAATCATTACAGTTGTGGAACAATTATTTGGTATCAATTTCGGATTTGATGATGTATTTTGTTTACAGATTATCGTTTATCTTAGATTTTCAATTAAAAAAATACAAAAAAATAAAAAAACCGTAGACCAGACCAGACCAGACCGTTCTAGAACGGTCTGGTCCGGTCCGGTCTGGTGTCTTGACTGGTCTGGTCTGGTCTGAAAAATTTTCAGACCTGAATTTCTAGTCTGGTCTGATTTTTCTGTCAAACCAGACCAGACCGGACCGTGTGCAGCCCTACATACAACCTCTTGGATCCATACCGAACACACGTAAGAAAGTACAAATTTCACTTTAACAAGTGTTTGTTGTAAAATGTAAATTATAATAGTTCTTCATATAACTATATTATTACTATTATACGGGTTTGTTTGTTGGATACTAAATAGTGGGAATAAAAATGATTTATAATGTAAATTTTCATGATATAAATAATGTGATTTTTATGGTAATGAAAGTTTGATTATAAAAAAAATATTTTGTTCACAATTTTTCCATTAACATCTAATATCACATTTTTAAATGGTAATGCAATTGATTGAAATTTGTGAAGAAAAATGCGATTGTTGAAAAAGAGTAAGCATGACCATTAAATTTGTCAACTGTTAAAAGATAATTCAATTAAAATTACACTTACTTTTTATTATTATTTCCACCATTTAATATTGATTATTAAACAGGCCTTAGTTTATTTTTCATGTTACATGTAGTTCACTATTAATTTTTGGTAATTTTTAACAATTTTAGTAAATTGCACAATTAGATTTAAATTAATTAAACAACAAGTCGACTCTTGAAAAGTTTTATCTCAAACCTTTTTTTTTTTTTTTAGTATTTGGCTATTTATTGGTTGTTTTTAGTTTTTTTAAGTTTGCTTGTTTAACCAGCTAAAAGTTTTAGCTATTTTTATTGGTTTTAAAGTTAGCTAGATAAAATATTAGGTATTAGATGCTGGTTTTTTATTATAAAAAAAGTAAACCAATAAGACAAAAACCAATAAGAAATTAAGCTAACAAAAGTATATTATATTTTTCACTTAAAAGCAATTTTTTCAACTAAAAAAACTTACCAAACACTTATTTGACTTTTAACCGATCAACAGATAAAAAGCTAAAACATAAATCCAAATTCAACTTAAAAGTTATTTACAAAATATCGGTTACAAACTTAAACCCACAACGCACAAACTTTAAATTGAGAAGGTTTGCTCCAACGAATAAGCTATGCCAAGATACTATTGGTTTTTTTCTTATGTATTTGGTCATGCTTTTTGGGAGGTAATAATTAAACGAACAATAAATTTGAAATAAGCATAATAAATTTTTTATATTAATTTTGATTAAATACTTGAAAATTTTGACCATTTTATATTAAATTCATCAAACAAAGGCTGTATCACTTTTAAAAATTTGAATTTTTCAAAATTATAAAAAATATTCGTACTTTACAGTTTGTTACGGTATAAAATCTAAAATATATAAATGTGAGATCTTGTTAGATTCGTCTTAAAATATATAATTTTTTATCATACACTTTTTATTAATTTTTTATGCACATTTAATGAAATTAAACATACCAATTCTTTTTAATTTTGTGAAAAAGTAAATAAAAAAAACAAAAAATAGCAGAACGATTACTAAGTCTAACAACAATAATGATGACTTTATTGACATTTATTTACACTCATAGTTATAGTCAAATTCTTTCATCTTTAGGCCGCCCCTCTTGCTCGCTGTTGGTGTACGTCTTTCCTTCATTTATGTTAGTCAACGTAATCCATTTTGAAAACTAAACATTGATCATGCTCGGTTGCTCACCTAATTAAGCAGCCGCAACTTGCTTTGGTCAATTGCCCGATTAGTAAAACTAAAGACATTTCGCCTTTGGTATACATTAATCACTATCAAATACTTAGAAATTGCAATCGGTTAAAAGGTGACGAATACCAGTTCGTCGCCTATTTTTTAAAAGGGCATGTGGGAGGGGGCAACGAGAAGGCGATGAAAATTGTATGAGGAGGGGGCGATAGCACCAGACAGTCGCCAACTCGTCACGTCGATTAGTTTTTTTTTTTTTTTTAATTCTTTTCGTAGTATGACGATGGTATGTATTGGTCGCTACTTCATCGCCAAATAGAAACTATCTTTTTTGTTATTTTTTCATTATGAGGCAACGGCAAAAGAAGGTTTCGATCTCGTCACCCATAATCTCGTTACCGCAACATTATTTAATGAAATTAATTCAATATTTGAAAATAGATATTAAGTTGTCAATCTCAAACATCATCATCGTCATACCCAATATATTCTGCTCAGGATCTGGAAAAGAAAGAAATACGATAACTCATATCCATAAAAAAAAGTGTGATTACGGAGTTTCTCGACTCAAGAAAAAACTAAAAAAAGAGTGTAACTATCCATCATGTGATTATGAATTATCGTACGTTTTAATAAACTTGCTACTCATCATGTGTAATCCATCATCCACCACCAATTAATTATCCACTTATTCTAAGAAAATCACAAAAACTATTGAATAAAACATATAAAGGAAATAAAAAGGAAAAAATTATTTCTAAAAAGTTAACCTTTTGGCCATCTGCAAATAAAGGGTCAACGTTTCATTTATTCAATAGACAACCTTTGTCTTATTTTTGCAATTAAAGAAATAGCAGGTAAAACAACCTTACTGTGACCGGTTAACTCGAGTTCCTTACAAAAAACAGAAATAGAGTTCTTAACCTAATAAATTCTTCATCTTCCTTGTAATCTTCTTTTAATCTTTTTCCCTACTTCTCTCTCTCTCTTCAATCTCCCTATTCCTTGAAGCTCAAATAAGTAGGTGTGGTTCTTCTTCTGGTGGACATAGTGCAAACTCAGGTAAAGTTAAATGTTATCACAAATTAGAAGTTAAATTGAAAATTATTCGTAAAGGACCAAACGCAGCAGAGTTTACTAAAAGCTGGTGTTAGAGAGAAGCAACTTCTTTTTGCATTGTTGGTTGCATGGGCTATGTTTGCCATATCGTTTTCAGTAATATACATATCGTAAGGGAATTATAAAAGTAGAAAGTTTTTAGTTGTTGCATTTTTTTTTGGATGAACATTGTTTGTCAAATGCAACAACTTTGTGGGTTGCACTTTTGTTTAGATGGGCAGGGTATTGTTTGATGCAACAACTATGTAGTAAACTAGTTGATTAATGAATGAATCAAATTATTTTGCCATCAAACTAGTTGATTGTGTTTCTTGATTCTGATATCAAACAATCAATTCACAAATTAGCATGAACCTTCTACCAGAATATTGTTCTGCCATCTCATTGTTTCAAAGCACCATTCCACAAAACAATTTAAAACCTGTGACAACAAATCAAAACAGAATATTGTTCTACCAGTACATTGTTTCAAAACAAAACAATTCAAAACATTCATTACGTCACAGCAAAACTACTAATGGCAGTACATTGTAATTCAAAACAGACCCATTACATTACAGCGTTAGCTAACTGATGCTTGAGTTGGTTGAGTTGATGCTTGAGTTGGTTGAGTTGATGCTTGAGTTTGTTCAGTTGATGCTTGAGTGATTGAGCTTGTTCCTGCAACCTAAACAATTCAATACAATTAAGTCATCATTATATACAAATAAGATGGTTCATTATGTAAAATAAGATGCTTACTTCGAATGTGGATTTCCTACCACCTCTGCAACCTGCTTGTCTGGATCTTCCCCCTCTGGACCCTACACCACTATGGATTGACCTTTCATTTTTACCCATTCTTGTTGGTTGAGCTCCTCATTCTCGTACATTATCCGGGATTGTTGTTGCAAACGTTGATGCCTTTCTTGGTCTGCCCCGCTTGCGTGGAGGTTGTGGTGGTTCATTATTAGTTGGCATCCTACCCTTGTTTGGAAATTTCTGTTTGTTGTGACCCTTAACCTTGCAAATGCCACAAGTCATTTTCATACCGTGCCTACTCAGTCTTCCTACTTTTTCTGGGCTTTCATGGGGATCTTTCCTCCTATTCAAGCGAGGTCTACCGGGCCCTATTTTAATAGGTGGAGGTGTGAGTGTAAGATCAACGCTAGGCCAAAATCAAGGCCCTTCCATTGGTGGAATGGAATAAGCGTATGCCTGCAAATAGTTATCCTTTTTGTACAAAGGATCAATGTAATCTTCGGGAGTTTTACGAACAAAAGAGATACAAGCAATAACATGTCGACATGGAATCCCTGTCAAATCCCACTTCCGACATGTGCAGGTCCTACTTCTAAATTGACAGTCATAACATCACCCAAATAATGACTACACTAAAAGATCGTATCAGTTGAAGGGATAGCATCACAATTCTTAGCTATCTCTTTCTCCTTTTCTAGTCTAGCTATAACACTAGGACCATAATCACCTTTCTACTTACTAACATCTCCTTTTTTAAACATATAACCGTTGCATGACTTGTGTTCTAACGTCTTTTAACATGTGCATAATGTGTTTTGTTCGAGCAGTGATAATATATCCGTTAAATGTTTCTGCCATGTTACAAAAACAAGCAGGGTTGTACCTCTTGAAATCATCCATAGCTGCTGGAAATATTTTCTCCATCTCCACTAAAGCATCTTCAAAATCAGTCTTATTGTACGCTTTAACTACCTTCCAAAACAGAAGCTTCAACTCCTCACCCTTGAATGACTTGTGCCAATGAGCGTAAATGTGTCTAGCACAATATCTGCGTTCAGCTTTGAGGAACACTTTAGCAACACCATTTAATATTGCCTAAAATAACATTTGTGTAAGAATATATCCAATTGGAGAAAACCCATTCTCTTTATTTCCTTTTCTTTTGCTTCAATCCAAACAAGTTGTAGTTGAATATTTATCATTAAACAATTCCACAATATACTCGTCTCTCATATTTTAATTAGATAATCCACTTGGTTTGACATTAATTTTAAGAAAAAGGAAGACCACAAAAAAGGGTGAGTAAGGAAAAAAAGTAATAATTTAATAACAATTTTGTTAGTAATTTAATCCCATAACGGCATAAGTAAGGAAAAAGGTTATTAAATAAGGAGACAAAACATTTGATACGAGTACGTCAAAAGAGAAAATAAAACATTTGATTAGAATAAAATGGGGTATCTTACTAGAAGAGTATAATCAAATTAAACCTTAATCTTCATTCCTCAAAGGGTTAATTTTATTTTTGAACTAGTCTATTACAACCATTAAATTTCAATGCTTAAAATCCCTACTCTAAGATTTAAAGTCCCTACTCTAAATCTTAACTGTCATTCACCAAGCTAAGGTTCTAATGTTATTTACTTCAATACTTAAAATGACTATTTTAAAGATTTAAAGTTATCACTTTTAAATCTTAAAATATTTATTTACTTCAAAATAAAAAATGTTCATTCCAAACTTTCAAATAGTTGAAGAAACAATTAAACACTACTATATTTAGTTAAGTTTTCATTGGACTTGTGCAAATTTATCCCAAAAATATGTGGGATATTTTTACTACGCATGGAGCCAATGCCACACGTGACTACAAGATAGATTCGTCCCTAAAAACATAAATCTTATAGCAATTTTTGTATGTAATCGTTAGCGGAGAGATAAGTTTATACAAAGACTCCAAATTTTAAAAATGAATAATTAAATTTAAATTGTTAATTTAATATTTAAAATGTGTTAAAAATATTAAATAACTAAGAGTGAGTGTTTTTTGTATTCTTGTGAAAAACTGTCTTTCAGTATGACGACCTCAAACAAAAAAGTCATATTCTCATAATATTTATTAGATGGACTATTTAACTCATTTATAACACGCGTCTCTCAATGAGACTATATGTCTGTATCATACAACAACATATATAGCTGTTTTGATTAAATTAATTAGACTATTTAAACTAATTAAAATTATTTCATCATAAAACTGTCTTAAATAAGAATTTATTAAATCATCAATGTTTAGCTATAATTGATCAAGGGACCACAGGCTCACAACATGACATGAAAGCAGGAGTGCACAATGTCAAACAAATTAATTATGATAATGATAATTCATTTTAAAGAAGGAATTTGTTCATGTGAGTTTAGAGTTGTTTCAACTTTCAAGGCAGCTCACCATTCAAAAGAAGGAATTTGTTCATGTGAGTTTAGAGTTGTCATCCTTGTTTCAACTTTCAAGGCAGCTCACCATTCAAAAGAATAGCTCCGCAAAAACCCATAAGCCCATTGTACTTGCTAACACTAAAATAGCATGTTCCATTATACTACCTTTTTTAAACCCACCATTTTAAAGATAAACAAATAATATGAGAGAAATAAAACACTAAAAATTACTTTTTTTTTATCTCATTATATTTGCGTTATTTTACATTTTAAGTAATTTAATACGTGATTTTGATCAATGGTATCTTGAATTATTCATAATTATAAAGCGTTAATATTATAAAAGTAAGTGATTAGGAGATTAAAATAAGATTTTATGTACACTTTATTTCTCTTAAACATTAGTCATAAATATGTAGCATAAAATAATAAGCTTGAAAGATAAATAATACGAATAACTTTAATGCATTTACACTACAAAAAACTCTTGAATTAGCGATGGAAAAATGGCGAGGGGAAGAGTTGGTCGCCCTTGGCAACGACATGGCGAGGAAAAGAAGGGTCGCAAAAGCAAAAAACAAAATGACGACGAAAAGGCAAGGGAAAGCTGGGACGCAAAAGCAAATACTACATTAGCGACGGGATTCTGGGTCGCCAATGCGTCGCCATCTCATTTTTCCTTTTTGTTTTTAATTTTAAATTGTTGGCGACGGGATCCGTTTGTCGCGAAATCGTCGCCAGCTTTGTACGTTTCATTTCCCATAAAGCAGGCGACATAGTGTTTGGTAGCCCTTTGGTCGCCATGTTTTTGAATTTGAATTTAAAAGTGGCGATGAGTTTGTAATCGTTGTCTTGTCGCCATTTTATTCTATAAATAACCAACCGATCCTTGTGTATCGTAGTATATTTTAGAAGCTAAAGAATTTGAAGAGGTTAGTGAGTTTTTTGTTTTTTTTATATGAGTTAGTTTTATTTTTATTATTTATTTTTAGTTTCTATTGTCATTAATTTGATTTAATTTTATTATTTAATTCGTACATATTTTATTTTCTTTGTTATTTACTTGAGTTTTATATTTACTTGATTTAATTTTATTATTTAATTTTTATTGTTATTTTCTTGAGTTTTTATATTTTTTATTATTTTATATTTTATTTTTATTTACATTAGTTTGCTTTAGTAGTTTTTATTAGAATAATTATATTATTATTGTCATATATTGTTATTGTCATTAACTTACTTTATTGATAAATTGAATAATTATGTTTTATGTGTATATATTTTTATTTTAATATTATAACTAATACAAAATATATATAATTATAATTTATATATATATATATATATATATATATATATACACGGCTGCAAAAAAGCTGCAAAACAGCAGGCGACAAGATGGCTATTAGTGATTGGTCGCCAGAGGGGCGACGGAAATATCGTCGCTATTTGGTCGCCAGAGCTGGCGATAGATTTTGGCGAGGAGCAGCTTGTCGCCATGGGAGAGACGTGCGTGGCGATGGGTATGTTGTCGCTGGGTGGTCGCCAATTGCATCAAAAAATATAGCGACGAAATGGCGTCCAAGTTGACGTTAGCGACGAACGATAAGGCGACCACCACGAAGCCCCTCGCATCCCGTCGCCAGAGTCACTTTTTCATCATTTAGCTATGCAATGGCGACGAAAAGCTGTGTCGCGAATTCAATGGTTTTTTGTAGTGTTAGTATTCTGAATAACTTTAATGCATTTAGTATTCTAGAATGAAGTACATGTGACATAGTAAGAAATGTTAAATTTTCCATTGTTACTTGAGTATTCCTTCTCCTGTTAGAGAAATACACATATTTTTTTGGGCTTGTAAATAAATTACATCTTTTCCTTTTTTAAGTATTCAGACCAATTTATTAAATTCTATCAAAAGATAATAGTATAAGTATTTTAGTAAAATAAGTAAAATAATTTTACTTATACTAATTAAAAAAGTATTGGATTAAGAACTTAGGAGTAGTACTTAAATTACGCATTAAATCAATGTAATTAGTATTTAACTTTTAAATTTTGACTTTGTTATTCATGCTCCTAGCGGCTCGTTTCACTACAAGAAAACTTGTTTTTAGCAACAAGTTTTAGCAACGACTAAATTTTTTTCGTTGCGAAAAATATAAGTTGTTGCAAAATCCATTGTTGTTGCTAAATAATCGTTGCCAAAAAAAAAAAAAAAATTTTCCCACCCCTTTTAATAATTTCCCGGTGTAAGCCAATTTTTTGCAACAAACAATGTTGTTGCTAAAATTAGATAAATAATTCGTAACAGTATATATTGTTGCGAAAAATATTTAAATATACAGATACAATAAAGTCGTTGCAAAAAACCTTATACTAATAATTTTTTTTTTTATTTCCCTCTCAAAAATAAACCCCAATCCCTCATAATCCAATTCCCTCCCTTCGAAATTTCAGAAACCATATACCCCGCCCATAGCCTTCCCTCACAAACCCGATTCCCTCACAAGCCCTAATCCCGCACACCGGAGGTAAGCCATTGCCGCCTGCACATCGGAACCTCTGCCGCTTTTTCAGCCGCCTTCTGCACGCCGGTGCTGCCGCTACGCTGCCCTTCAGCCGCCTCTGAACCCACGACAGGTAGTTTTAATTTTTTTTTGCCTTTCGTTTTCTTTAAATTTGTTGTTCTTGTTTCTTGTTGATTTCAATTTATGGGTTGTTCTTTGAATTTCTTGGGCTTTGTTGTAATTATCAGATTAATGTATGTGTATTTCATCAGTTTGAATTGTTGGGTTGTACTGATTTTCGGTCTTGGCTCTGCGAAGGAACAAGATTTCGGCTTTTTTGTTGGGCTTTGTTCTAATTATAAGATTTATGTATGTGTATTGGAAATTACTTGCGTTTTTCTTGATTTACTTGCGTTTTCTAATTATGGAACAAGTTTATGGGTTGTTCTGGAACAAGTTTTACTTGCGTTTTCTGGAACAAGTTGATTTGTCTGGGCTTTCTGGGCTTTGTTTTACTTGCGTTTTCTGGAACAAGTTGATTTGTCTGGGCTTTCTGGAACAAGTTTTACTTGCGTTTTCTGGGCTTTGTTCTAATTATTCCCTCATGTGAACTTCTTAAATTGCTCTTGTTTATTCAAGTTGATTTGTCTAAGTTGATTTGTCATGTATTGAAAATATTTTCTAAATTGATTTGTCACGCATACATTGGAACAAATGGTAATCTTTGTTCTTGTTTTTATTGTTAAATTGTTCTTCAAAGAACTTAAACTTAAAATTCCCTTTCACATCGTGGTTAAATTGTTATTGAAGTTGTTAAATTGTTCTTGTGTTTCTTTCAAAAATTTAAATTGTTCTTGTTCTTTTTGAATCGTTAAATTGTTTTACGAACAACTCAAAATTAAATTCTTCTACAAGTTGTTAAATTGTTCTTGTTCTTGTATGAATTGTTAACAATATTATAAGGAGTTCTTGGTGATATTATTGAATGTTATATAATCTAATTATTATAAACTTTAAATATAGGAAATGATTTTGAATAAGGCATGGGTCAAAGTAAAAGATCATTCATCTATTGATTATGTAAATGGTGTTGATGAGTTTCTAAATTTTTCTCTTTCCAAAGTAAGAGAAGATGATCGAGATAGTACTACTATTAGGTGTCCTTGTAATTGTTGTCGCAATATATTTCTTAAAACAAAATGTGATGTAAGATTAGACTTGCTTAAGAGTGGAATGTATGAGAAGTACACTTTTTGGGAACTTCACGGGGAAGAATTAGTTGAATCAAGTGAAGGGGATGATGTTAATGAGTCCAATAACACTGATAGTGGTTTCACAATGTTGCAAGATGCTTGTGGAGTTGGTGCTATGAATGTTGGGAGTGCTCAAGAGGCTTTAAATAATGTTGAGGAGTATGAGAAACCTAATGCAAATGCAAAAAAGTTTTTCAAACTTTTAGAGGAGTACCAAGAACCATTAACAATGCATGGCACAACAATGTCTAAGTTGTCATATATTGTTAAATTATTACATTTAAAGGTTTTGAATAATTGGTCTGATAAGTCTTTTAATAGTTTACTCCAATTAGAACGTCAAGGCTATGGCGCTAACCTTCCAACTTCTTATTACGAGGCTAAGAAACTCATTAAAGACTTGGGGCTTGATTATTTTAAGATTGATGCTTGTGAAAATGATTGTATTCTTTTTTGGAAAGAGCATGAAAAATTGATTGAGTGTCCCACTTGTGGTTTATCAAGGTGGAAACAAGAAAAAGAAGGCTCTTCTAAGGGGGTAAAGGTTTCTAGAAAAGTGCTAAGATATTTTCCATTTAAGCCTAGGCTACAAAGGTTGTACATGTGTAGAAAGACATCCAAAGACATGCGTTGGCACAAAGAAAGGGATGCTACTAAAGTGAATGATTGTGATAGGATTATAGATGATGATGCCCTTTCTAGGGAAGAGGAGGATGATACCTTTTTGGAGGATGACAATGCGAGTGGGTTGGATGATACAATGAGACATCCATCTGACTCCTTTGCATGGAAATCATTTGATGAAGAATATAGTGAATTTGCTAAAGAGGTGCGAAATGTTAGACTTGGACTAGCTTGTGATGGCTTTCAGCCTTTCAATAATTCACAACATAGCATATGGCCAGTGGTTCTTACAACAAGAGAAAATTCAAGAGCAACAACAACAAATTAAAGATTTGATGGAAAGTCAGTTGCTACAACAACGACAATTTGAAGAATATAAGGCACAACAACAAGAAGCAATTGAATCGATGAAACAAAGCATCTTACAACAGCTACAGAGTAAAGAAGTTCAATGATTGTCATGAATGCTTATTAGGTAAATGATGCTTTCTTTTGCATTTTTTTAACATATACTTAGGCTTACAACATGCTAAAAAGACATATACTTGGCCTATTTTTTGCGTCTAATTAGGAGTATTGACGGCTTGTGTTGTAGTTTTACTTAGAATGGCATTAGCTGGTTGGCATTTTAGTCCAATTAGGACTATTAGTGGCTTGTGTTGTGGTTTTAGTTACAATGGCATTAGCTTGTTGGCATTTTAGTCCAATTAGGAGTATTGGTGGCTTGTGTTGTAGTTTTAGTTACAATGGCATTAGCTGGTTGGCATTTTAGTCCAATTGTGAATTTGATGGTCAATTCTAAATGCTTTCCCTATACATATAATGCTTTTGTTAGTGAATATCATGCTAAGACCTTTGCTTATTATGTCTCTCCAAAAAGTGTAGGTATGGTTTGATTGTGAATACTCAATATTGGGGCTACAATGACGAAGTTGGTGATAGCTACAATGATTTTGGATGCGCGATGTTTTGGGTTATGAAGAAGCTATATGTGCACTTGTATATTTTTGGACTTTTTAAAAGTGCCTATCACTTGTAATTTTTTGCATAAAAACTTATGTATGGTTGGAGAATTATGTTGGAAAATTGGTTATCCAATCCGTTACATGTATATCAATCACGGGATTCAATGACACACGATAATATTTGGGACGTGTGATATTTTGGGATACGAATTAATATATAATGATAATCGGTGATATTAGTTTAGTTGGTATTAAATTATTTATTATTTTAATTGTCTAGTTTATTGTACAATAAAATTGGTTTTTAGCAACGACTATAATTGTTGCAAAAAATGTGTATGTTTTTTGCAACGGAAATAGTTGTTGCTAAAAACATTAATAATAAATTTTACTTCATTGTTTTCCCTACAGTAAAGTCGTTGCAAAAGATTGACTATCATGTATTGCAACAACTTGAATTGTTGTGAAAAACAGAAATTTAACAACGAAAATAGTTGTAGCTAAAAATGCAAGAGATTTGGCAACGAGCTTTTTTGTTGCTAAAAATGTTTGAAGGAATTGCAACGACATTTTTTTTGCAACAACAGATTTCGTTGCAAAAAACAGATATCTTTTGCAACAACCATAGTCGTTGCTAAAAGTTTTCACTACGGCTGTACCCGCAACAATGTACTTCGTTGCAAAAAACATTTTTAGCAACAAAATCAGATTTTTAGCAACGACTTTTTCTGTTGCTAAAAATAACTTTTCTTGTAGTGTTTGGTACATGGTATTAGAGGGCGGTAATGGTAATAAAATTAAGTAATGAAAATTTTGGTTGTTTGGATGCCTTCAATGGTAATGGATGGTAATAAAATAAGGTAATGAAATCACCAAAAAGGGCCATTTTCATTACCATCAAACAACATGGTATTAGGCGGTAATGGTAATGAAGTATTACTGTGGTAATAAAATAAGGTAATGTTGTTTCGAGCTGAAGAAAAAAAATAATGAAGAAAAAAAAGGTAATGTATGTAATTATCCAAAAAAATATTATTATTAAAAAAAGAATCATTAGATAGAATAATTTAGATACAATAATGCTTTTAGATACAAATATACAATAATGAAACTAAGAGTCATTACTATTTTTTTTTTATTACTAACAACCAAATGCAATCAATGGAATATTATCTTCCATTACCATTCTCATGCACACCAAACAAATGAATCTTCATTACCAATTCTTATATCCATTCCTTCATTACTATTGTCATTACCACATTTAATTCCCATTACTTCATTACCATCAACCAAACGGGCCGTAAAAGTAATCGATTTCTTCGTCGATTAAAATTATAAAATTATCATCTATATGGATTTAAAAGGGCTTCATTATTGACATTTCATCATTTCAAAAAAAAAAAAAAAAAAACAGTTCATGAAAAAAACCGCACCCACTATCAAATTAATAAACAGTATCATCGAAAGTCTAAGGTTCCATTCCGTTTACTTGGTTCACTTGATTTTCATTGATTCAATCTACTGATTTAAACTAATTCAAACTGAATTTTACTGATTTTTATTAATTATAATTAAATTTATTAATTAAAATTGATTTTTTTAATTATAACTGATTTTCACTGCGTAAAACTAATTATAACTTATTTTTACAAATTTAAACTAATTTTTATGATTATTTTTTAAAGATGAATAAAATAGGACCAAAATTAGAAACAAGAAATTTGACTAGTAAATTCAAGGGCAACTATACTTGGATGTCTAGGGACGAATTTAAAAATTATAGTCTACTGAGAAAAACTTTTTCTGTTCAACATTAAATAATAATTATATTTGGTGAAAAAAGTCTGATTTAATCAATGCAAATTAATTTGAAATAAAAAAATTTAAGCGTCAAATATATTTTGTACAAAATATAAAATTATCTCAATGAAATAAATTGAAGTACACAATCAACAAAAAAAAAATTTGAAGCACACAAATCGTCAAATGAGACAGTTTTACGGTGAGTCAATTTCTAGCGTATGATCCAATGTACACTTACAGTTTATATTAGAATTACATGGTAGGCTGCTGGAAGTGAAAGCTTGGTAAAATTTGAACTAGAATCTTACCTAGAAAAAGTGGTACTTACAATCTCAAAGTAATCATTTATATATAAATTTAAAGTGATCATTTATAATCTTATAGTAACTATTATAACCTAAAGTTATGGAGAAATTATCAAACATAAACCAAGCTTTCATCGATCTACTAAAAATAGATTCAACTATTGTTTATTTTATAAATAAATTCACCTATTTGTTATAATTGCTAAAAATAAACTATATTGTAGTTTGTTCCTAATTGCTTTATTTACAAAGAAAGTTATATGCAATAGGTAAACTTGTTTTCATTAAATATACCTAATATAAGTTTTTATTTGAAAATAATTAATTAGAGGGTTTATTTTAGCTTATGTTAGTTTATTTTTGACAATTTCCTCTAAAGTATTGATTACTTAGACTTTTAAAGTGATAGCATTTTAAAGTTTTAAAGTGAACACTTATAATCTTAAAATAATTAATAATAACCTTAAATTGATCAATTATAGGTTATAAATAATTTTTTAATAGTCTTAAGTGATATATTATAACCTTAAAGTAATCACTTATAAAGTTACAATCTTAAAGTGATCAATCAGAAAAATTAAATAATTGTATGGGACGTCTAAGATGAGATGGTTTCATACAAGATTTGATGATTTACATATTTTCTTGTACAAGACGGTCTCACCGTGAGACATACCTCATACTTAAATTAAATAGCCTAATAATAAAAACTTTTAGCTTATGAGCTTTTTGTTTTGAGATCGTATCACCATGACACTGTAACATACTGAGACATGCGCGTTTATTTATTACAGATCTGTAGATAGATTATGGATAGAAATATGATAAGTTTGATTAAGAAAAAATAAGTTTCAAGGCGTTAATACTAAATTTCACAATCTATCTATCTATATCTAATACTAAAACAGCGACCACCTAAAGACACGTGCTATATTTTTATGAGTTTAGTTCCAGCGTAATTACTAGACTAATAAATACGTTATTACTTCAATAGCCTTTAGTATCTAGATAGTCTACATTAATAATCCCTACATTTAAGGAATTAGTTAGTGCAACATTACTGACTTTCTCTATCTCATTAAACTAATTATCACATTTTTTGAAGATCATTGCAACTTGTGGTGGAAGATTATTTACTGCGTAAATAAATAAATAATTATTTACCGCAAATGTTTTATAAAAATAATAATAAAAATTAATTTATCACTAATGTTGTTTATATTAAAAATATATTGTAAAATACTATTTTAGTGGTTTGAAAATCTTCTTTGAATACAGTAACATAAGATTGTGATAGTACTTGAATGCAAGTCACTCTGGAAAACGTAACAAAACATTGGTTAGGCAATAACAATCCAACATGAAATAGTGATTGTTCTTGACCTAATTAATCTCCATGACAAAACACAATGATATAGAAAAATGTCTTTTTTAAATAACAATTATGATTTAAAGAGCTATCTAAAGATGTGAGTGTAATTTTTTGAAAGAACCTTATTATCAATGTTAGATAGATATAACTAGGCATGGCCACGGTCCGGGTTGGTCCGGTTCCGTTCCGGTTCCATCCGGTTCCGGTTCCACCCGGTTCCGGTTCCATTTGGAACCTGTCGCGAACGGTTCCGGTTCCGGTTCCGGTTCCGGGCGGTTCCAAACGGTTCCTTAGCGGTTCATGAGGCGGTTCCGGCGGTTCCAACTCACGGGACGGGCGGGTCGGACCATCGGTTCCATTTTAATTTTTTCTTTAAATTTTTGTATAATAAAAAAATACTATAATATCGCGGACGTACCTTTGATGATTACTTGATTATTAGCGAAATTCATTGCATGTCAAGTTGTCATCGTTATTGAAATATTTACTAAAATGAATGGAAAAAAATTAATTAATAAGAAACGAATCAATGATAATGTCGATAAAGATGATTAATAAAAAAAGAGGGAGAAAATGGACTTGAACCTAGTACCCAAATGAATACTAAGCTGCCTACGTATCCCGAAGGAATCAAAGCCCACGTAGTTCTTTGTCATACCTTTTATTTATAGTTGTTGAGTGTTGATTCATCGTTGTCGCTTGTCGGATTGATCCTATTCGTCTTCGTCATCATCATGTGGTTGATATTGATTAGATGCTTCCGCTGACTCTCCTCCTGACGATGATGAAGTTGTATCCATCATCATCCATGGATCATCATCGTCGTCTTGATCATCATCGTTCCTTAGTCCTTGTGTTCGAATCTCAGCTTGATCCCAATCTTTCTTGCAAACACATATTTGAATACTATGTGGAGCAAGACGAGATCGCTTTTCATCCAAAACTCTTCTACCTGCACTAAAAGCAGACTCCGACGCAATAGTTGACGCGGGAATTGCAAGGACATCCTTTGCAATTCTCGATAAAATGGGAAATTTAACAGATTTTTCTTTCCACCACTCCAAAATATTATAGACACTTGGGTCTATTTCAAAGTGGTGTTTTAGATAACTATCTAGTTCTAAAAATGTGGTCGAGGAAGAAGAAGATCCTACAAAACTATCATCTTGCGTCATTATGTTAGCAATTACTGAATTATAGAAAGAGGGACGAGCCGAAACGCTAGCACGCCTAGACATATCGCGTTTCGGGTTATATACACTAGCGTAAAATTCATACAGTTCAGCTAAATATTTTTTACATGTTCCGACATAATAAGCTACATCGGAAGACGGGCGATCTAACGCTTGATAATAAAATCCTATTACTTTGGTTAGGACCTCGGTTTTAAAACGTGGGTCCAAAATGGTTGCGATTCCATAAATGTAAGGAAAATCGGTAAAATATGATTTCCATTTTTCCATCATTTCAGCAAGAATCGGCCTTAATTGTGGGTTAGTATCTTCTTGTGTATGTTTAAGCAGGTGATAAAAAATAGTAATACATTCACTTATTACTAAGTGAACGTTCGGTTCATAAACATAAGAAAAAATCTTAGTCGCGTGGTCATACGCTTCTAATATGTTATGTACACATATTGCTAATTCCCAAGTTTCATCAGCTATGAAACTATCTGTACACTCACTATATAGTTGTGTTATTACTGGGCGATAAGCAATCGCCTTTCTTAATAAATCGTTCGTTGACCCCCAACGTGTAGGAGTATCTAATGACCAATACACTTTTTTAAGTTGGTATTGGTCACATAATTGTTTATATCTTCTTTTAATCTTTCCGATCCTAAGCCATTTTACTATATCCCTAATTGGTTCTAATAATTCACTTAATTGTTTTATACCTACTTGACAAGATAAGTTAACTATGTGCGCACAACAACGTATGTGTAATAAGCTACCCCCAAGGATTAAACTAAAGGCGGGTTCGTTAAATAAAAGTTCTATACATTTTATGTTTGCGGTTGCATTATCTGTTGAACAACAAAATATTTTATCTAATAAGTTCCATTCCCTACATATCTCTATTAATCTATATTTTATGTTTTCGCCGGTGTGTCTTTCTGGCATAGTCTCAAAAGCAATTATTCTTTTTTGAATAATCCAATTTCGATCTATCCAGTGTGCTGTTACACACATATAAGATTCTAAATGTGGGGGAGCAGACCATATGTCAGTTGTTATGCTAACCCTACCATTAAACGATTTAAACATTTCAACTAGGTCATAGCGCATTGATTCGTATAATTTAATTGTTCGTCTTTTAAGAGTGTTCCTAGGGATTGCTCTAAATTGTGGTTGCAATTGTTGTCTAGTGAGACGCTCATATGCCCTACTTTCACCGTGGTTAAAAGGCAATTCATCGCAAATTACATACCTAGAAAATTCATCAATCATGTCATTACGATTATATCTAAAAGGCATACCTGTGTTGGGAATGTCCCATTGTGTCTGTCGGCTTCCACTTGTGGTCCCGCTGCCGCTTGATGCATGAGTTTCTTTTGTGATTCCATGCTTCTTTGCCAAATGTTTGTTAAAAGATCCCGTTCCACCACCTAACACGTATTCACAAAACACAATAAATAAATGTTTATAAAATATGAATATATAATGTATGAATGTATTATGTATGTATAAAAAACTTAAAAAGTATTTACCTCTGGCGAAATTGTATGAAACTAAGGGCTTTACTCCTTGACTTTCACAAATTTGACAAGTGCATAGGAACATATCTGGATTCTCGGTTGGTTCTTTTGTGAAATACGACCACACATGTGAAACAGCTCTACCACTAGAAGGTGGCATTGCCGGAAAAGGTTGTCTTACTGGTTCATCTTCATCTAAATAAATAATTTAAAATTATAAAACTATAATTAAATAAATAAATAATTTAAAGTTTAATTAATTTGAAGAATAAAATTATAAAACTAACCGATAGTTTGGAAATTGACTCGTTTACCACGAGCTTGTCTTTGTTGTTGTTGTTCTCCTTGTTCTTCATCTGATCTTGTTGATGACTGTCGAGATATATGTACCCCAATTGGGGTCGTTGGTTCTTCTTCTTGTTCTTCTTCTTCTTCAATTTGTATATCTTTTTCCACTTCTTCTGCATATTGATGTAACTCCGGGTCGTACCCTTCCGGATAATTAGGTTCATAATTATAATTACTAATGGAGGGTGTTGTTGATACCGACGGAGTAGAAGTGGCCTTTCTTTTGGAGGAACTGGAACCTCCTAATGATTTTGCCACTTTAGTAACTTTTTTTGTGGCTTTTTTCAAAAATAAAGACATGATTGATAGTATAGAAGTAAAAATAGAAATATAGAATTAAGAAATAAATAAATGATTAATTATGTAACTAACTAAATTAAGAAATAATTAGAAGACTAATTATGTAATTAAGAGAATAATTGCGTAATTAAAGAATTAAGTAGAGAGAGTAGGAGAAGAGATGAGTTGTGAATGAAAATGATTGAAAGTGATGAGTATTTATAGGATGGATTCCAACGGCTCTCTAACGGCTCTCTAACGGCTAGTTTGGCTCAACGGTTCCATGGAACCGGTGGGCCGGTTCAACCGGACCGGTCCCGGTTCCGGTTCCGGTTCCGGTTCCATGGAACCGTTGAGCCGGTTCAACCGGACCGGTCCCGGTTCCGGTTCCAGAACCGGTTCCATGGAACCGTTGGACCGGTTCTCCCGGACCGGTTCCGGTTCCAACCCGCGGGTTTTTTGGCCCGATTCACGACGGTTTTTTCCGGCGGTTTCACGGTTCCGGCGACTTTTTTCCGGCGGTTTCACGGTTTCGCGGTTCGGGGCGGTTCGGAACCTGTCGCAAACGGTTCCGGTTCCGGTTCCGGTTCCAAGCGGTTCGGGACCGGTTCGGTTCCGGGTAACCCGCCCCGTGGCCATGCCTAGATATAACAATTGCATGCATAACTAACTATGTGTATCATAATTAAAAATAAAATTTAATAAATTTAAAGTGAGGCTAGGACTAAAAAGAGAAAATTTAGACTAGTTATTACTCTATTTTTTTCTGTCCCTTTTATTTTATATCACTTTTTAATTTTTTTAAGTTATCATATTGATTTTGCAATCATTTGATCTCCTTTCTTTCTTTAAATTTCATCAACAAGTTTATATTCTTAACATTTAAAACCACTCATTTATATTTTTCATTTAATTCTTAGAAAAATTCCACATGTTAGCATCGAACTTTTATGAGATGTCAATGGTAGCATTTTTATAGGACTTTTCCACATGGTAGCATCAAGTTTATGCCTTATCTCTAATTGCTGTAGCATTTAACAAAAAATGTTAGATAAGACATAAATTAGTTGTTATAATTTAGAAAAATCTTACAAAAGTACTATCATTGGCGTTTCATGAAAATTCGATTCTATTATGTAAAATTTTCCTAATTTTTATCACATTCTTCAACCCAATTTTTTTTCATTAAATTTCACTAACCATTTAGTAAAGATTTTAAGATGTCTTTTATATGGTCAAAATGTACACCATTAAAATTCATTTAATAATTTTTTAATAAGGAGTATTGTAATTTAGAAATTGATTGGACTATATTTAATAAATTATTGAGTGATAGAAAAGACAATCAATTTACACGAGGGAAGTCCAGTAGAGCCGATATTTTTAAAGAACCTCAAATTTAAGAGATAACTCAACCACTAACATGTTGAAGATGAACCTCATGTGAAAGCTTGTGGAGGAGAAAATAAAGTAATAAAGGAGGAACCTGAGTTAGCACTTGAATTGAAAGTAGAGGAAGAACCCAAACCAATTTTTGAGGGTCAAGTTGATATGGGGTATGAAGTTCTCAACGATGACGTAGTTATGTTGGAAGTGGAAGCTGCACTAGTGATTAATAACCCTATGGGGGCTTGGGGCTTGGGGCTTGGGGCTGGACCTCGAAATTTGGAAAGCGATGTTGAAATGTGGGAGGGGGAAACCGTTAACACTTAGTATTAAATATAATTCAAATAAGAATAATTTGCAAAAAAACACCTTATAAAATTAGTTTTTTTTTAAAAAAACACCTTTTAAAATTTTTTTTGTAAACAAACACCTTTTAAGAGACTTTTTATTAAAAAAACACCTTAAATCAGTTTTCGGTGACTTTTGTCAACTTTCAGACGTTGACTATGCCATTTATCAACTTTCAGGTGTTGACTTTTGAGCTCAAATGGCATAGTCAACGTCTGACAGTTGACAAAAGTCACCAGAAAATGATTTAAGGTGTTTTTTTAATAAAAAGTCTCTTAAAATGTGTTTTTTACAAAAAAAAAAATTTAAAGGTGTTTTTTTACAAAAACTGGTTTTATAAGGTGTTTTTTTGCAAATTTTCCTTCAAATAAAAACAAAACAAATCGATTTGTATTTTTCTTTGTGTGGATGGCAATAAAATTCCTTACTTTGTAGATCACCAAATGGACACTATGAAAATATTGTTGCTACAATCAAAGAAGTCGCTCGAAAACTTGATATGAGAAGAAGGCGTTCATGCATTTTCTTGTTGTGATATTTCTCCCACAAGTGCTTGGGGTGATAAAATGAAATTCACAATGAGATACAATCAACACAACAAAATCCTAACACAAGGAAATTGCAATAGTAAATTCAAGTGTTGTGGTGAATTAAGAACTTTGATGATATTGAGAGTTTTCAATATTATTAGGATGAGGGGTTTTGGGAAAAAATGGCTGCTTCAAAACTTATAAACTCATGTATGATAATTTTGAGTTTTCCAAAGAGCTTAAAGTAGATTGGCAGTGTTAATTAGTCTTTGTATAGCAAAATGATATATTGTGTTATTTAATTGAAAACACTGTGAGCTAATGAGCTTTTTTTATTAACTTTGTTGCGGAGATGTTTCTTTCAAGACAATATATATAATATGATACATATAATTGAAGTTGAGTTAATTAAAATGCATCATTTGATGCACGACGTTGCTCAAGAAATAGCGTAGTTAATTATTTTTTAGATATCGCAGGGATATGTTGTATCAAAATGGAGGATTAAGTATAGAAGATGTGGTTAATGATTCTTTTAATAAATTTTTGTGTTATTAGATTTTTCGTTTAAGATGTAGTGTATAGGATCTATAATGATTTTAAGTTCATTAAAATGCATTATTTGATACATGATGTTACTCAAGAAGTCACCTTAATTGTCCCATTTTTATTTTTGGTATGAGTTTTTGACTTTTATGCCCTTAGTAGCTTTATCATATTTTCAATTATACCCTCCATTACCCATACTACTTTTCCTCCCTTACATTAAAAACTCATAATACCACTCTCTTTCCTACCCTTAGACTTTTAACTTTCCTTAAAATCCGTGAAAAGTCAAATGAGACTCCTAAGGTGAATAGTAGGGAGTATTACAATTAATTTGGGAAATAAAGTTGTCTTGTAAACTTTGTTGGGGTACAAATAAAAGAACGTCTTGGTAATTTTGTTTGTTTGTTTGAGAGAGCTGTCACAAAATTTTAGTTGAGTTGTAAAAAATTGAGTATTTGGATTGTGGTGTCCTAAGTTGACTGGTATGCTATCAAGCAAGCATAAATTGTATGATGTTTAGGTATACCATTGTTTTTGGTTGATGATGATAACGCTATCTTGAGGAGGTAAGATGCGAACCATCCGAGACTTGAAAATTTGAGATCGTCAGGGAACCATCATAACCTGCAAAATGATTACATAGATTGAAAAAGGATGACTATTCGTAATATGACGGGGGTGGACATACATCATACAAGCATATATCTGTAATCGATCTGTTGCTGCTATGATTTGGCTTCAGCTTTGGTTCATAATTAAGTTTTTCAACAAAGAGGTAATATACTTCACTTTTGAAGAATGTATGCTTACCTTAGCTTCCATATTCATTCCCTTACTGATTTGTTTTTTATTTTTCATTATTCAAGTGTTCCACCACGCATTGTCTAATCAGGTAATCACCACCCGTTTATATCTTATTAATTGTCAAAACACCAAGAGCTACAGATTAGCTCCGCATGAGACAGAGTACGACAATGCAACTGAGGCTTTTCTTCCATCAAGGTTTTGGTGCATAGAAAACTTTGCTACTGTAGTGCACTACTAGAAGGCTTTATTAAGACTGTTATTGCAGCATACGATTCTGCGGCCAACAAGCCAAGCTTCCAAAATATACTACATTGACTAGGCTGTTATCAGATGTGCTATTTTCTGCTGGCTCTAAGACTGCAATGTTTTCTTGATCAGTTCCACTTCTTTCTGTAAGAAATAGTGATCAATAACCAAATGTGTACTACTTGTGTTTGTTTGGACATACTTGTACGTAGATTGCTAGAAGGTTTTTCAAAATACTTGTAAAACAGAGGCCAATGCACATCAAGCGGGGTCATTTGGAGACCTTAAAAGAGCCTTTTGACCCCGCTGATGCTCGAATATGGGCAGGTCCACATTATTCGTTCTTACGTGCTTTATCTTTGGTCTTTTGATGTTGGCTCCCACTCAAAATGTGTAAACTTGCTTCATTTGTATTATTTGTTACTGTTTATGAATCAAATTTGGAATCAAATACAATTGTATTTTAAAGTAGTTATTGTGCAATTATGAAATTCAAGTTATTGGTACTTTTATTAGCTATCGATGTCGTGCTGGTGCTGGTGCTGGTGTTGAATACAGAAACAGCACCTATATGAAGTGTTGGGCACGAAAAACCTCGATATGACTTTCTAGATCACCCATGGTTCTATTTAGTTTTGAAGGATTCATCATTTCACGATTGCGTTTTTATGTTCACATTATAATTCTGTAAGAAGCTGTTTTTTTGTTCATGTTTATTGGCGCCTAGCATCAATCTCATGAACCAACTTTGTTCAGTGATGTTCTGTTCAAAATACTCCTCCCGTATTTTTAATTTGTAGCAAATTTGTAAGGATAAAGTAGTAGAATTAGTATTCAAATTTTACAACATCTTCAATATTGTTGCTAAAGTCAATTTGACAGGATGAAATCTCTGGCTGCTTGCTGTGGATAGCAAATCATTTCCGGTTTCGTTTACTTGTAACAGCTAGTAAGCATTTTTTTCGTTGTTCATTCCTTTCTTTGCATCGCTTTCAAATTAATGCTTCAAGATCTTGAATCCCTACTTGGTATCGGCAGCAATTGCTCAAAATTTCACGAAATGTGGCTTGAGGATTGAGGTATCCACCAGCAAGATTCTGATTCTGGTGCAAGACATTTACCCTTAGTTTGGGGCTTTAGGCCGCATGTGGGTGGGGAAAAAGTATAAAATTTGCAAAGAGTATGTAAATACTTAGAATTTTTTTTCATAAAAGCTAGTTTTTTTTCAAAATTTGAATGCCTTATAATTATGTTTTAATAGATAATAAAGCATAACCAACTTCAACTTCCCTAAGCATTACTTTGAGAAAACAATAAACAACTTCGACGATTCGATATTTACCTACCCTTTTAACCGAATCCGACTTAAAATAAATTTAAATTATGTAAAAATCAATGTGGATATAAATACACAAGATCCAATTTTAAATTGATCCGATGACTCAAATGAACACCACTACCTATAATGCTCTAAATATGCAAACATAAGAATTATGTTGATGCAGGATGGATGAAGGATAGGAAGAAGGGTACTTAAGCTAGAAGCATTTAACTGGAGTTAAAATCGAATATAATGGTGAATGTATTAACTTTGTAGCTATAATGGAAAAGTTGAAGCCACATTCGAAGCTGAGGAGATTTCTTTTGTCAAGCTTACTATAGACATTTTTCATCAATCTCACTTTCTAAGGATCTTTCTTGAATTGAGAGACTTTTTTGCCTGCATTTTTTTTTATGGGTATGAGTTGCCATTTTCCTTCCTTCTCCGGACCCTATTTATAGTTCCTATTGGACTGACTTAATGTACACTGATTGTCTTCGAGTAATTACTTATAGTTTGAAAGTGAAAATTTTTTATAAGTCTTAGAGTGCACATTTATAATCTTAAAGTGATTGCTTAGAAGTGATCTATTAAAGAAATGAGTTTATAATAATATAATATGGGCTCCTTTCATTATGAGACGATTTCATACAAGATTTGCTGTTTTATTATCGGATTATAAGGGTATTTGAGGGAAGAGGCGGACTATACGAAAATCGAACATGTGACCTTACTTAGGGAACTGTGGTATTTATTCTAACTGATTCATAATAATCTTGACCTCTTATTGTTTTTGTTTAGATTATTACTTCAGCCAATCCAACTTAATGCTCAAGATCCGCCACTGCTAGTAAGCATAGATCAATTAGCTTGACTGAGTGCAAAACTCGATTGACTGATTGATGATTGAATTTAATGAATATTAGTGCTTTGGCCATGTTGGATTGAAAAAAAAACTATACAAGTAGCAGTCCATAACTTATATAACAGAGACACAATGAGTATCAGGTGTCAGATGGGCTAAAAACTCATCTCTGCTTATAAACGAATTGATTTATGACAACCATTTGTTTTGTTATATAATTATATGTTACAATTCAGTATTAATAGGAATTTAAATCAAATGACCAAAACGAGACATGTTTATTGTTTAGTACCTAAAAACAAGGAAGTGAGCACATACGAACCTGAAAGAAGCGAGTCCAATGAGCATGATACGAACCCGAATACATGTTTGTTATTGCGATCGAGGAATAACAAATAATCAATCAATGGCCACCATTAATCCCTGATATTAAGTTTCATAATTGAGATTAGAACTAGTTAATCAAGTTGAAACGAAATTATGTTTTAACTTTCCATAATTACACTCACCATATATCAATGTAGGGGACATGTTGAATTCTGGGAAAGTCCTTCCCGTTGGGTTTTCTGCATTTTTGTTCTAGCTGAGGACAACAATTTATCACAAGTTTCTGGAGGGAGGTGAGCTTCGGCATTGATTCAGGAAACGATTCGAGGGAAAAACAGATCATTAAGGTTAGGCATTTAAGCGATGATAAGCAGCTTATCCATTCCGGCAAGGCTTGTACATTAAAACAACAGTTAAGTTCAAGCCGTTGGAGGGAAGTCAAGTACTGCATCCCCCTTGGCAAACTCGTCATAGACTGTATGTGGCAAAACTTAAGGGAACGAAGGTTGCGATGAAGGGATTTCCAAGGCATGATGTTGTCATCGTCATTGGTATCATCTTCGATTTTGTCTCCAGAGTAATTAAACAAGTTGGAAATTTCCAGCGATTCTAAATTAGTGAGGTGTTCTAATCCGATCCTAGAAAGTCTCCTTACACCCACACAATCATAGATTGTAAGGCTTCGTAGCGAGGAGGAATAGATTCGGAACACCTCCTTAACTTGTAAAGAATTTTCGACAAATTTGAGTCTTATGCTAAGGGTGGTAAGATATCGTGAGCATATTGATTTTAGGCCACAAAGGCTGGTATCTATATCAACCACTCTTAAATTAATGTTGTCATCCTCCATACCCCTTATATTCTCTATTATTTGCAACTCTTTATGATTTCCACGCAACTCTAAATCTTCTAGTCTTGGACAAGAAGGAAATGACCTCAAACTATCACAACACCTAATTTTTAAGTGAACAAGACAAGGAAATTTCATCTTCTTGAAGAACATATGACGATAATTATCAACATCATCATCGTCATCAAATCTCCACCATCCTTTCAAACAATCAAGATTTTCAAGGACAAGAGATTCGAGGGAGGGAAAAAATGTTAATTTTGCCACCTTTTCGTCGTTGCTAATAAACTTGTTGCTTACATACTCCATATACTCTAAATTTTTCAGCTTTTCGAGTAGCAATGATTTCAATTGAGGCAGTTTACTTAATACAGGCATCTGTACTAAGTTTGTACAATATCTGAGCTCAATTGAGATGAGATTTTTGAAAGACGCTGCCCAGTCATGTCCTACTTTTCCCCACCTAAAAATAGTCTTACCCTTGTAGCACGACAAAACAAATCTTCTAAGCTTCGGATGTGGCTCCAACTTTTCAATTACAGATTCGGGATTAATACATTCGCCCACAAACTCGATCTCAATTTCCATGACATGCTTCATATTTTTCAAGTACCCGTCTTCCCTATCGTTCATCCCTTCCACTTCAACATAATTCTTATTTATCTGAATATGAATGTCGCCTCCTACATTCGTGAGGTGTTTTAGATCTCGAAGTTCCCCATCACAGTGTTGCTCAACAGAATCTGATCTCTCGACCTTACCCACAACAAAGAACGGTAATACTCTCATATTAGTCAGCTTATCTATCCCTAAAGGCATTCGAATCAAGCTACAACAATTGTTTAAATCCAAGTGCCTAAGGCTTACTAGTTTACTAAAATCTTTGGGAAGCTCCCTCAAATTACAACAGTTATATAAAATTAATGTTTGTAGGTTATGTAGGTTAGTAATTGAATCAGGTAATACCTCTATTTCAATATTGCATGCTAAGTTTAGATACCTTAAATGTAGTAGCTTTCCAATTGAATCAAGCAAATTAGTATCACCAAATTTCGAAGATGATAAATCCAATACCCTCAAGCACATGAAACTATTGACTATTTGTTTGTCAACTATAGTTTTCTCACAAAAAAGTGAACGACTCTTACCCTTAACAAAGGAGTTTTCTAGACACATATCACCAACATATTTCACATGACGAATTTTATCTATAAAGTTCTTAGTAATAGAACTCATCGTACATATTTCTCCCCTCCCTACCTCTTGAGCAACATCGTGCATCAGGTCATGGATTTTAACAGACGTGATATCACCGCATGCATTCTTTTTTACATCTTGAAAAAAACACCTCCTCAACAGAATCAAAAAATACTCGTTAGCAGCGTCTTCTAAGCTTTGACGTTTATCAAATGGCACGATAAAACCTTGTGCCATCCAAAGGCTAATCAACATATCTTTTCTAATCAAAGTATCTTTGGGAAAAAGGGCACAATAGGTGAAACAATTTTTTAAAGATGACCCTAGATTGTGGTAACTAAGCTTTAATATGGACATAATCTTATTATCACCATTACCAATTTCAGGTAATCCATTCTCTTCCAATGACCTCCATTTACATATGTCTTGCCCAAATAGTAAACTCCCTACCACCTTTAAGGCAAGAGGAACACTGTAACATTTTTTAACAATCCTCCTCCCTATCTCAACTATTTCATCATAGTCTACTACTTCGCACCCTTTGCTAATTGCCGTCAACTCAAACAAACGCCATGAACTCTCAGGGTCCAAACCACCTAAGTGAAAGATGTGCTCGTTTGAGACAATTGATGCTGTTCTAAGTGAACGTGTGGTTACCACAATTCTACTTCCTTGACCTAAGGTCAAGAATTTTCGTAAATCAAGCCACTTATCAAGGTTCTCGTTCCATACATCATCAAGAACGAGCAAGTATTTTTCTCCACTCAATTTCTTTCCTAATTGCATTTGCATCACTTCAAAGGTGGCGTCTCTATATTTTTTGCCAGTAGCATTTTCTAAAATATGACGAACAATTGATTTTACATCAAACTCCTCTCCATCTTGATCCGCAACACAAACCCAAAATCTCGAAGGAAACTCACTTTTAATCTTTTCATCGTGATACACAAGTTGAGCAAGAGCAGTTTTTCCCAATCCCCCGACACCAACTATAGTATAAAACATAACATCATTAACATTAGGATCAAGTAACATATCAACAATGACCTTCTTTTCATTTTCCCTCCCAATAATTTCCTTTACATCCACATAAGAACATGTTTCCTCCCTTCTCCTAACTATAGGTTTATAATCAACACTAAGCCCGAATTTCCTATGATCATCGGCAATAGCATCCAACTTCTTCCTAATGTCTTTAACTTGTCGAGACATTTTATATGCTACACCAACTTGGTTGTTAGAAGAGAAGAAACAACGTACCTTACCAAAGAACTTCCCTCGCTTGTTCATGGGTTGAAGTTGCTTAAGCTCCGCAAGCGTAAGGAACTCATCGAACAAATCGTCAGCATCATAAACAGCATCTTTGAGCTTCTTGACATAGGCTTGTTCCTCTTTCGAGAGCTCTCGCTTGGCCTCAGCATCAAGAAGCACTCTCTGGATGGTGGAGACCGTTTCTTTGAGGCTTTCGAGTTGAGATTCGTAACCCCAAATGTCACAAATCTCTTTGATAACAGCAGATCCAATGACTTCAATGAGCTTTTCAGCAATACAAATTCCAAGCTCGGCCATTGGATCTTAGTACAGCACCTGAAATCAGCTTGATTAACACAAAAATTATATAAGCAGGAGGATAATGTGGTGACTTCTGACTAAACCTTAAACTTGAACTACTATATATGATGCCTAACATCAACAATAATTACTTGTTAATTCCCTCAATTTTAATAAACATTCGTATGCTTCCACGAAATGCACTCCTATTAATGACATAAAATGCAATTATGGGTAGTTCGTTGACCCATCAAATTATAATTCATCCCCAATACCAATTATCCAGCTAGTTTGATTTTTTAATTTTATGATATGATATGATATATCTTGAGTTGCATAGCATAAAAATGTAACGGTCACGGTACGAAACGGTGATACGGGTAATGGGAGTAATGCGGTTATTGTAACGCTTAAATATCGGTTGAATCATAAGATATCCCTTAATACAACCCGAAATATGATTTTTTATTTTTTTTTTACATCTTTACAACGCGGGAAATATTAGTTTGTATGTTTTGAAAACACTTACAATGCGGCCGATTCGATGCGATACGGTAGAGATAATAAGATAACAAATGTTTGATCGATTGGGTTGAATCTGTTAGAGTATATAACATATCTTGAGGCTTCAACCATCAACTTAACCTTTTGGTTGAGTTGGTTTCTTAACATGGTATCAAAAGCCAACGTGACAAGAGGTCACAGGTTCAAATCTCAACCACCCCTCATTTAAAGTGAAACATTTAGCGCTAGGTATGAGGAGAGCCTGTGCCGCATCCACACTTCTAGCCCAATGGGCCCTCGTGTGAGGGGATTTGTTATAGTATATAACATATCGTGGGCTTCAATCATTAGCTTAAGCCTTTGGTTGAGTTGATTTCTTAACATAATCGAATTGTCCTAAAATTGATATGATCAGCGATCTTGATTCTTGAACTATTTATTAGTTAGATCTGAATTATAGGTGTGTATTATATTAGTTAGAATAATAATTATAAAAATTTTGTGAGCCTTGCCCATGAATTGGACAGCCTAGGAAGGAGATGATTATAATATGCATGACATCAAAAACAAGATTATCTCATATGTCATGGGTGGCCATGATCTTTTTAAAAAAATCTCTCAAATATGCTTCACAAGTCACTAGTCACGTATTTGCATTATGTAAATTTCATGTTCATTAATAGTTAATCAACTCAAAGATCTGTTAAATTTTGATTCGTCCAAAAGATTTGATCAAGATGCGCCCGATCTAATTTTTTCTTGATATTATACTTTTTAGCCACATTTAATCATTTCAAGTTGGCACATAGTTTTCTATCAATTTATAGACAAGCTTTTTTTTTGGTTTTTTTTTTTTATCTTGAAGTATTAAAAAATAATATGGGTTTATTAGATACTTCTATTTTTGAGGCTCTAGTGTCCTTGCCCATGGATCGGACAGCTTGGGAAAATGAAGAAAAGCGCAATACGCAGTGTAGGAGATTACATTGTAAACGTCTCCCATCGATTTGATGCATGACATTAAAACAAAAAGATTATCCATCATGTCATGGATGGCCATGACCTAATTTGAAACATGTTAGTATAGAGCATTTAAGATCATTTCTAAATTAACAAATGGAGTAGAAAAATCAAGATATACTCTAATAAATGACCATTAACATGTTTGGCATATAAAAGTATACTCTATGACTCGTACCTTCAAGTTTTTCACTGAAAGGGATATTTTTTCTTCAATCACTTTTAGAAGCACACTTAGCAACCTCAAAGAAACTAGAAATCTAAACGTAATCTGATAGAGTATTATTTTCTCATCGGCTTGACGTTAAGTTTTAAATAGATGTAAATATACATAAAATAATACTCCTTATTTTCCTTAATAAAGTTCTCATAAGAAATGTTTATGGAAATTAAGAAAAATAAAATCTTTTAGATAGTGGAGATATTATTTTAGTGAATAATAAATTTAATAGAGGAAAACTAAGTACCATAAAAAATAGAAAATATTTAAAAGAAAGTTAGTAAAAAAAAATAGAGACCACAACTAATAAAAAATAATTTTATAAAATTAATGGGAAATATGTGAGCACCATAAGAAATAGAAAAATGTTGAAATGAAGTTAGTGGAAGATATAGTGAAACCATAAGCATTATTAAGATATTAAAATGAGAATGACCAAGGTTAGTTTTATCCAAAATTTATGACATAAATGAAAACATTCCTTATGGGAATAACAAATGGCGCATCCAAATGGCAAATGAGAACTTCTTTAAGAAACGGAGAGAATAGTAAATAGTCTGAAGGTCTTGTTATGCACCTATCGACAGTTTTAGCACCTTCTGTCAGCAAATGAATAACAAATAATGTTCAAGTCTGAATGTCTCAAATTCCACAAGGCACTGAAAAAATGACATGATTATTGAATTTACAACCATAAAAAGTTTAATGGACATGTTCCCACCGAAGTTCACTAATTTGACACTACAATTTTCAGTTTTACATTTGTAAGACTGTAACACATTCTACTATCTATTTAGGTACAAAATTTTCGTATGGGTGAACTTTAAGGTGTAGGTCCTAGACGGAAATCTTTGATGAAAAATGTGGGGGGAAGGTGCAGGCATGGCAGAGTTCTATGTTAAAATCCAACAATTATGGGGCCTATACATGTTAGAAACATGTCACTCAAAACTGGCAATACTTCTGTTGAGCTATGTTCGCTTCTCACAAGATCAACCAACAAGGGAAATAAGCGTGAAATATACCTCTTGAATGAATCTTTTTCCATACGACTTAATGTTCTTAATGCTAATAAAAGCAAAGTAGATCGTGCTGCAAGTTCTTCCTTTTTCACTGATAGCAATGGAAGGATCCAATGTGTCTTGGGCTCACTGTCAACCTTCTTGTTGGAGCAAGTCCCAGCACAGTCCACATACATCTCTAATATCCTCTCACAAACGGCTACAACTTGTGCTTCTAAGTCGAGATCCTCTGATGTGGAAAATCTTTCCAACATCAAGTCATTGAGGAAGTTCAGATAGCTCTGGTATGCCTCGTTTTCAAAATGCACCACAGGTGGCTCAGAGAGCTCTAGCCTATTACACACTGTCTGAAGCTTCCCGAGTATGATACCTTCCTGGCTTAGTTGGTTGGCATGGGATGAAATCAATGAAAAAAGTTCAAGAAGGATCTTGAGGTTAGCTGTTGAGAGACAATCATGGTGTGTCCTGTAAAGATCAGTCACAAGCTGCAATAGCAGACAATATAAGTGAGTTGCAAAATCACGCTTTCAAATATAAAAGAAAGCACAAACAGAATGACCATTGCCAAACAACGGTAAATTTCACTCTAATTAAAAATCACAAATCCAACACAAAATGATCTCCATCGTTCCCATCTTCAAATTTGAAATTAATTTGAGCATCATTTTCATGTCATTAGGGTTACTCTTACTAGAAATTGTTAATGAAACAAATTTGCTACCTAGTTTTTGCTACCTCATCAGAATGTTTCAACGTCGTACTGTATTCATAGTAACACAGACAAGAATCAAGAAAATTATTTTGCCTATTTTCCGCAGTTTAGTTTGTTGAAATTATAACGAGATAGTGAAGAGAGAAATTCGAAGAAAAAACTAAACAGCTACATTGTTAATCTTGTGATATTCAATTAATTTATGTTTACAATCTAGTTTATAGTACTAGGATATAACTACAATAAAACTATGAGAGCATAATCCCCCACTATTTTTACTACTACATGCTACTCGGAGTAGACCACTAAAATAAAGCAACTAGCTTAACTTTAAAACACTATATCCAACATGGTTTGTCAAGGGAACTAGAATGGAAAACATGGGTGAAAAAGAATTTCCATCACTTTGCAAACAAGAAATGATTTCCTCAAAAAATGGAAAGAAACAATTTCCTCCACTCTTCCATCCCCACACTGCCATTTCCCCGAAAGAGTTTTCCATCAAAAACAGAAGAAAACAAAATTTGTATTTTCCATTGGAAAATTTTTTTATCTTCCATTAAATCAAACACTCACTAAAGCTAAAACCATCTTTCCCCAGAACTAAATCAATAATTATTCACAAGCAGCTAGCTAGCTGAAGAACTGCTTTGTAGTGCCTCACTCTTCACATAAATCATATTAAGTTTTTGCTTGTGACAACAAAATACTAGGAATATGTTCTTCCTCTTATAGGAAGGTCACAGCCACCCATCAAAATAGGCAGCATGAAATACAGTTTGTGGTAGATGGAAATTTGCCCGCTCGCATTTTGAATAGGCAATTCACTCAAATGGCGGCCTAAAAATAGCCTAAACCGACTGCTTTTTCCAATTTGCGAGGAGATAAACGAAAGCATAGCAAACCTGTATGATGACCAACTGAACAGCAATATGACTTTTCATTCTTGAGATCACGTATACAGCAGTGTGCATGTTGTCATCCTCCAAGTCATTGTTGGAAATTTCATTATCGGAAGACATATCAAGTCCTTGATAACTTTCCATGGCATCAGGAATATCAATGTTATCCATAGTCCTGAACACCCTCAAAAATCCTGGAAGAGTTGATGCTGCAGCATCTTTAATAGCAATCAACATTCCTCTCCAATCATCTTCAGAAAGTCTGGTTCCTAATTCACTGGTCAAACGTACCAGCGCTGCTATCCCTGTTTTAGCTGGACCAGGGCCTGGACTCTTAATAAAATTAGCCATTACAGTAACAGCATCAGGTAATTGAGATCTCACAACACTAAAAAATGTAACAAAAAGATCAACAAGGCGCTCTGCTGCCAACGAAGAAGTTTCAGAGTCCCATGGACTTTCACTAACTGACGAATCTTTAGAAGACTCAGGTGACTGGTCATCATGCAGCATATTATCATCCTTGTTTCTACTATTGAGTATTGGAAAGACAACAAATTTGAAAATTGCACTCCAAAACGGCCGTGAAAATAGTTCACCATGATCCATGAGGATGTTAAACAGCACTTCAACAGAGCTCTTTCTAATGCCTGATCTAGGATCAGATGTCAATCTTGACAATCCTACATTTTTTTAATTCAAGGGAATCAACAACGAAAAATCAGTTTGTATAGATATTAGATACAACTTTCCACATAAACAAAATTAAATTAGTACCCAAAAAGCATAAGAGCGAAATATGCTCAACTTTAGTCAATGAACTTGGGAAATCTGAGCAATGCGGGGAAAACATGTAAATTCGGAAAAGCCTTCAAGCAATATCGATATGGAACACTATTAAAAACCATATTTTACCAAAGTCCAATTCAACACATCAGTGTTTCATGGACAATATCCATGTATTTACCTGTAAGCAAAGGCATCCAGAAAGAGGTGTTTTCATCTTTGCCAGTAAAAGATTGCCTATCAGCAGTCTCCCCACTTTCGCTCAAATCATACGAACTGTCATCTTGGCTATCCTCATTGCAAAACAATCCTCCTTCTGCAAGCTTAACAGCACAAAATCGAAGAAACGCAATGGCATTGAAGCTGACATCACTATTAAATTTACTGTTTGTGAAGGTTATGAGACATCTAACACAATCTGTGAAAGTTGTAGACTCGGTCTCAGTTATGTAAGGAAAATATTCCCGAACAATTTTTTCCATTGTCTCAAAAGCCAACAACACTATGCTCTTCCGTTCATCAGCAGCAGCTGTTGTAAAAACCTGATTGAAGAACCTCATTAAGAAAGTATATATATGACAACAAAAGAAGCCATCACAATCACACAGAATGAATCACAATGGTGTCTGGAAGATCACAACGGGCAAGATAAAATGAACCTAAAAAAGTGAAACCAGCAGCACACTAATTTAACATCAGGCGTAAGATAAATTTTAAGCAGAACCTGGAAACTAGGTACACCTCATGCAGTAAAATTAATAGCAGAATACAGAAGAGATCATGCAGTAGAATTCATAATAACAAATTTCCCTCCTATACATATCAAATGTCTCATTTCCTCTTCCAACAGATTCACATTAAATGTCTCATTTCTATAATTGGTATGTTTTGTCTATACTTATACCCTAATGGAACCAATTATTTACAAAAAGGCCATTAGGTTATCGCCAATTATTGTCATCAAATTTATTTGCCTATATTCTCTCCTGCCATGTGGTCCCATTCCCATTTTCTTGAATGGGGGAAAACTCAAATGGGATATTTGATATGAACTGGATGGAGTAATCAAAGTACTACTGTAAACAATAAACTTTCAACAATAAGAATCATTTATTTCCCTGAAATTCCTTGCAATTTGCATACCAAAAATTAAATTGTATAACTCGATCCCTGTCAAACTTTCAACAATAAGAATCATAGCTGCACAATAATCTGTCAGGTTCAAAAATTTTGAGTTCCACTACCATTATATCTTGTGAAAACCTCATTGTCAGTCAATATTATGAAAACCTTGTCCTCAAACTTACGAAAAGAATTTATGAAATCCAGTACAACTAAAAACTTACCCTGAATCCTAGATACAAATCTCTAAAGAAACATTCATTTTTGAGTTTTGACAACTTCCACAAACTTGATGTCATGTTTGTATCAAGACCTCTTCCACTTTCCTATGTTGGATGAAAATCCGATACCGGAGCCCACAAAGAGTAGAAGACACTACAGTGAGAACTTCAGGTGCTTGATATCTCTTGAAAAAATAATATCAAACCACAACTAGTATCCCAAAATAGACATCACGTCTCTGCCAACTGTAGATGGCAATTTGTAATTGCACAAGAGCTCCTACTTTGTAAAACTGGTAGTCAACTACTTATCCTAGATGGTCAACCGGAAAATGCACAATTCTCTCTTTTCCATTTGTTTTTCCGGAAGAAGGTTGTGCGTATTACTAAATTGTACATCTAGATGAGATATGCAAAATAAATAAAATGCATACAGAAGCATGAACATTTCTGTAAGTCACACTTTGTAACCAGAAGTTCCAAAACAAAGAATATGAAATAAGCAAGTAAATTACCTTAAATACACTTTTCCATCCAGATTTCACATTACTGACACGGGTAAGGACCATCTGAGAAATGCAGCGGACAATAAGTTCTCGAATTTCAGCAGAGCTACTCTTTTGCATTACAATGACAAAAGGCCTCAAAAACTCATTTTGGAAATTGTAATTTGCCAGCTCCTCGCGCTCAAGGAACTTCATAGCAAGCTGACGCAAAGAATCCATGACAAAAATTGCGACCGAGAGATTTTCAGACAAGCCAACAGAGACAAAGAAATCTGAGAGAACATTCCAGATGCGAGACCACACTAGTCTGATGCGATTCATATTATAGTGCCTGAAAAATGACCCAAAATCATTGTTTAGTATAAATACTCAAGATCCTAGAAGGCTATAACAGTAAGCCCGGAGTAGCAACAGTCCACATTTCTAACATGAAAAAATAAAATACAGAAAATTGGACGTCCTCAGAAAATAGAGTGTTTAGCAAATTCCAAGAAGTGCAACCATACTACCATAGAAATAAATGTTTTTGCATTCAACATATCAAAACCCAAAAGAGGACGCATTGATAGAGATCTCATGGAAAGAAGACTTACGCAATCTCAACTATCTTTGTGAGACTGAACACACGAGGATCTGTTGGAGACTGTAACTCTGCCATTGAAACTTTGCAAAGAGCTCTCACAAAAGATACTATTGCCTCGCTGTTCAACCTTTGGCTATGGGCAAATATGTGGTTCAACTCATAACTTCCAATTTGATCAAGCAAGTGCAAGTTCGAAATAAAGTTAGTGACCTGTTCTGGAGTAACCAGTTTGGGAGAGCTTGCACCAAGTGCACTGCTGTCATAGGATCCACCTCGAACGACAGCGGCCACAGCTGGGTTTTGAAGAGCCCCCTTTTTCTTCAGAGAAGCCAAGTCACTTGGCATTAGTGATTTCTGCTCTGGTTCAGCATTAGACATGCTCAAGAATGATGCATCTGGTGGTACACCTTCTCCTAAAAGTTGTAAATGTTCAAACCTAGACAAACACGTCAAGATGTGCTCCCATGCATCTTGTAGATAATTTCCATCTCCAATAGCTATGGACATCATTGTCTGTGGTAAAAAGCATCACAATGTTATCAGAATGACCATAGCAGGGAAATCAATGCTGTACACATTACAGAAACAAAGTAGGCATCCATCATCAACCAGTGAAATTGTAGGCATCCGTCATGAAAGGACCAAGTGGGACAAATGCCTATCAACAAAGTTGGATTAAAACTGATTCCTAAAGTTACCACGTAAAGCGGAAGAAGAAAAAACAAACATGGATCTAAATTTTGCATTCAATTTCCAAAATAATCCCAGCATTTAGCTATTATATTGAGCATATAAGAGAAGTTAATTGTGCACTATATCTGTTACAGCCAGACCATATGCATATACATGTTCTTTTATTGTGCATTCAGTTTTGGATATATTTTGTCAACATACATAATAGCATCAACTATAACTGCCAGCTAAGCAGCTTTTCATACAGAAAATGTTCGTTTTTTCCTCAATGAAGCCACTCAATTATAGGCTTACCTTCATAGCATCAACATTTTTTTGCTTCATATCAGCTGCACAGTGGAGATAAGTGAATTTGGCCAAAGAGGTCACAAAAGCATCTCTTTGTGTCTGCATACTAAGTACCGCAGTAACATGTACAGCATATCGGAAGCCTTGCAAACATTCTGTCGTAGCTAATTTGTCATCACTCTGATCAAGTGTCATACTAAACGCAGCCAGCATAGGACCCCAACAAACTTCCACCATAAATCTCAATATTGAAACATCAGAAACTGCATAAAAAACCGACCTGAAAAAAAAGTGTGATGGTTGCCATTGTTCCTTGTCTTGTAAGTGGATCAAAGTATAAAATAAATAGTCAAATAAACATACAAACATCAATAACAATATCAAATCTTTATGCTATCAACATAACCAAAATCTATCTCTTGTACTCATCCACACAGAGATGCACAAATATGAAGAACCGACCCATATTATTTGTAAAACTCTAAAATGCATGGTCTCCATTGCCAAACATCATTTAGTTTAAAGTAAAAGACTAAAAAATTCTTACGGAGCTTGCTTGCTTTAGAGAAAAATCTAAATAAATTATCACAACTTAACATGAAAATAATTTAAGAAAATAAAAGTATAGGATCAAAGTTACACAACCTTTGGGTGTACAAGATTCAAATACCAATCACTAAAAGCACATAGTAAATCAGTACTTCAACAGGAAGACAATCTTAGCATGTCCTACAAAACATTACTTCCTACAATTTTATAATCTCAAACTAGTGTAGATAAATCATTCAATATATCAGTTGATACAAGATACTTGCTACCTGCCTTGCTAGTCTAGTATCAATAGCCAAGACCAGTAAACATATACACCTTTGTCCCTGTGAATTTCCCATAGTCATATGTAGCATATAACTTTTATTTTGGTTTGGATTGTTGGGATGATAATTAAAAAAAAAATTAATTGTAAGGATGATATTTAAAGAAAGAAGAATGCAAGGATGAAAATGTAATAGACCGATCCTGCCATTATTGTGAAATTGGATGAATTCAAAAAATGTAAATGAGAGTAAAATGGAATTTTAGAGTTTATTGATAAAATAGATGGAAACAAGATACACAAGCTTTCAAGAGGCTTGCTCTTTACTAGGTCATAAGTAAAAAAACCAGAGAATCTGAATACAATCTATCTGATCTCTTTCTCTACTCCACCATCCTTATTTATACTAAGTTCTCTAACTAACTTCTCATATTAAACTACCCATATTACCCTTATACCATTATATCACACTCACCACTGGTTCATGTTTTATTTTATTTTAATTCTGAAGACCATTACACTTGATCAAAAACCCATTCCCTCCCGAACAAATTTCTCTCATGACAGCCTTCAAAGAAATTTGTGACCGTTTGCACGAGGGGTCTCCCTTGTGTTCTTCTTTACTGCCTTGCCATGTAAATCTAATCAAATCACCCATCCCTACTTTAAGTTGAACAAAAGGCAAAAAATTCATTTCACGAGAGAATATCCAAAGCCAGTTACCAAGTAATGCCAAATTTTTTGCCTCCAGATTCCCCACTCCTAAACCCCTTGTTGAATTGGCAATTTGACTATCTCCCATTTCACTAAATGATCCTTTTTGTCTCTCCATTTGCCTCCTAAGAACATTACTCGTATTGTCTCTAGGTTTCTTATAATAGACTTCAAGGCCCTATAAAGGGAAAGAAAGTAAATGGGAATATTCCTTGAGCAAGATTTGACAATAGTGATTCTACCTCCCAAGGAAAAAGATGATTTTTTCCATCCATCAAGCCTCTTCGAAATCTTTTTAATGATCGGACCCCAAAAATCCTTATTTCTACAATTAGCTACCAGTGGTAATCCCAAATATTCAATAGGAAAATTCGCCACTTCACAATTAGCCGAGAAGGCCAAAAGCCATCCCCACCAGCCCCCCCACCCCCACAAAAAAGAAAAAAAAGAAAAAACCAAAAGAAATAGAGATTTGTCTGAAATGTAACATCTCACAAGGAGACTTACATAAATGCTCAGGTAATTCAACATGGTTTTGCCTCAGGTTTAGTGAGTGGTGAGGTTGTTTGTGTAATTCTACTTCTAGCTACACCATTTTCCTTGATGATTGTACTGACCAGAAGCTGGTTACTTCTTGCTTATTAGTCCTGCTCCTATCTTGTAATATATTATTCTGCCACTCCTATAGCAGTTTTGAGGTTGTGCTAATTAAGTGTAATTAGAAACTGCTCTACATTTTTTCCAAATAGAACTCCACATCATGAGGGATGGAAGTGTCAAAAACAAGAAGTCATCGGTGATGTTAAAAGTATTCATTAAAACTATGTCCTATTTAAAACATTTTTTTTCTATTCAGTCAACTTCATTTTTCAATACTAAAATCAACTACTTATTTAAGTCACTGCTCATTCCCCAATTGTTACTTTTTTGCTTTTTAATAAATTGACAAAAATACAAATGATAAATCCCAAAAGAGATCAATTATTAAATGATAATCTTCATTACAATCCTCCAATTACTCCTAAAAAGATCATTTAGAGTAGTATGCTCAAAAAGACCATTTGCTTTTGCCCATAGAGAGTAGAGAAGCTAAGAACTTAGCTTTCTCCCAAATGATATCCAATGGTAATACCCGATCATTAAAAATGCGTCTATTCCTCTCCAACTAGACAGACTAAAGAATTGCATAGCAGCGAACTCTCCACAAGATTTTGAGCTCCCTCTTATTTCCGAAAAATTTAAGAACAGAAAATCTCCAATCCTCCTACGAGCACCCGAAGATCTCCGCTTAATAGAAAGAGTTTGCCCCATATGCTCTCGTGAAGCAACAACGAAAAATGATCATTATCCTCACCATCTACTAATCACATAATACATTGATGCAGGCTCAAAGCATTACCAGGCCTTCTAATTTCGAAATTCTCCATAGTATTGACTATTGAGCTTCCCTAAAACCACCAACCACACCTATACAAATAGGAGCATTATGTTTAGTGGAGAGGATATAATCTAAGAAAAAAGAAACATCTTTCCAAAATCTAATCAAATCACCCATCCCAACTTTAAGTTGAGCAAAAGGAAAAAATTTTGGTATTAATCAATGCCAAAGAGAATTCATTTCACGAGGGAATCTCCAAAGCCAGTTAACAAGTAATGCCAAATTTTTTTCCAACAGATCCCCCACCCAAACCCCCATGTTGAATTGAAAATTTGACTATCTCCCAATTCAATAAATGATCCTTTTTGTCACTCCATTTCCCTCCTAAAGAACATTACTCATAATTTTCTCTAGATTTCTTATAAAAGACTTCGAGGGCCTGCAAAGGGAAAGAAAGTCAATGGGAATATTTCTTGAGCAAGATTTGACAATAGTGATTCTACCTCCCAAGGAAAAAATGATTTTTTTTTCCATCCATCAAGCCTCTTCGAAATCTTTTTAATGATCGGACCCCAAAAATCCTTTTTTCTAGGAGTAGCTCCCAAGGGTAATCCCAAATATTCAATAGGAAAATTCACCACTTTACAATTAGCTGAGAAGGCCAAAAGCCATAATTCCCTTGTGGCAATCTTATTAGAATTGTCTCAATGTCTAATTTTATGATATCAACTTTTATAATTTTCATTCTTAGATAATTTAGAATATTTACAATCAAAAGTCGAGCGTCAGAACACGCAAAAGTCCAAACGATTTAAGGAGGAAGTACATTTTAAGGAGTTCTTTCTCATTTTCCCCTTGTGCGATCACTACTATGGACTGCCCTGCCAACTAACTCGCACCAGACGTTAAACCAATGAATCACCAAAGCTTCTTCCATCATCACCATAGCTACCAAATACCAATACCTCACCGAAACAAAACCCCCCATAAATCCCTCTAAAGAACATTAGAATTGACGTGGTCTCTCCATCACCATCCCACCGAAACCAAATTCATACCTGCTGAAATTTTTCTATTGAATAACACAAGTAAATTTTAGCAATTCATGGTCTAATTTGACCTCCAAGACTTCCCAAGAAAAGCCTTAGCAGTTAAATGAAACTACCAAATGTGGCAGTATTCTAGTATTAATGGGAGCCATGACACATACATGTTTGAAGAAAATAAAAAACATATGGTGGTCTTAAAGGTATGGAGATGCCTCGTGTGACCATAAACCCAAGGATGATGAGTATCCGAGGTAGGTTTAGGAGGATACGAGATAGATATAAGATGGCGGTGACAGGCAAAGCATAAACTCCCTCCGTTCCTAAATGCTGTTTCCACGAGGAATGTTCACATGAATTAAGAAAAATGAGATTTTTGTGATTAGAGTAATGATAAGGTAGATAGTGGTAATATTTTATATTGATTGTAATAGTAAGTAGAGAACATGTAGGGACCACATGAATAAAATAAAATGAAAATAGATAAAGATAAATATGATTTTTGTAGATTAGATTTTTTTGGTATCGATTTTAAATGCAAATGGGAAACATTTAGGGACCACAAGAATAAAGTATTGAGATTTAATAAAAAGTAAGCACAATTTTATCCAACATTTGTAAAAATAAAAGTTAAATATGACCAAAATAATGAAATGAAAATAGTGTAACCATCCAAAATGGCAAATGGGTACATCAGTTACGAACGAAGGGAGTAACAGGAGAGAAAAAGAGATTAGAAGATGGTCATTTCATGAGGTGTGGAGATAATGGTGTTTCGGCTAAGAAGAAATTTCATAAACCAATAAAATCACAAGTGGATTATATGGCCTGCTAGAGTCTAGACATGTTGAATTTTTCCCGGGAATTTTCAAAAGATCCATAGAATTCGGATCATTATTGATAAAATCAATAGATAAAATTAAAGAAGAGTGAGTAGAGTTGGGCTTGTTAGTATCAACTTTTCCTGTTATTTATAAAATAAAAGCATTGGTTCATCTTGCTCTGTGGTAGTAAACAGAAAATAATATAATTGAGAAAAAATCTTAGTGTGATGCATACTCTGATTTTCCAGACTTTGCCTTGAACTGCTCTTGGATGTTCTTGATAAGAAGACTATTTGTGCCCAAAGGTTTTTCTTCTGGTTGCTTCCCCATTACTAAGTTTAGTATACCGTCCAAACCTAGTAACCTGTTGAATCCATTGACCTGCTTGCTTTGTGGTTGAGAACTTTCAGCATTCATTTTGATTTCATCTTTAACAATTTGATCATAGAGAGAACCCAAATACTCTTCAGGTAAGTCCTTGCCATCATCAATTCCTCGGTTGTTCCGAACAAAGTCAGCTTTGGTCATCTGAAAAAGAATATTTTTTGAAGAAATTAAAGCACAAATACATCAAAAAATTATCCACTTCAATCAATTTCCCATCCTCGGACTTCCCAAAGATCACAGCCTTTAGGAATTGAGGCAAGTAGCAGAATTTAATACAAAAATAAGCAAAAAAAAATTGCACTTCAAAAGTTCACTCAAGTCTTGATACAGATAGATTGTCAATTATTCTCTTATACAAACAAAAAGAATAAATCACCAAGCTCACCTTCTCTTTAACCATATTATTGTGAGCATCTGTGTTAAGCAATATAACAGAATAGGCAAGGACGTAAGCTGTATCCGCAGTTTTGAATGAATTAGGATTGCATTTACAGTAACGCTCAGCAAACTTCTCCATAATCCGATCTATCTTTTGAGCCTCTCCAGGTAATCTGAAACCCCGTAAGAAATATCGAATAGCTTCACCAAAATCCATTTTTTCAAAATAAAATGAATCAACATATGCATGCATAACTTTTAATGGGAAATCATCTCGTTCTCCCAAGTAATCCCCAATAATAGTTGGGTTCAGGCCAGCAGTATTCTTTAGAAAAGCAGCAACTTCTTCTGGAGAACCACCAACTTTTTTGGTGTTAATCAAAAACTCGACACCTTTTGAAGGTTTCCTGTTAAATAATGTGATGCCCTTCTGCATATTGGGAGCAAGTTGTCACTAAAAATTAGAGAGAGCCATAAATGTGAAAAAGACATTTAAAATAGCCCAAAACAAGCAAAACTGATGATATCATAAATTTTAAAAGAGTTGAAGAAAAACCTGCATTTCAATTTTATAAGCTCGACGCTGCTCAAAAGTAGCAGCATCAGACAACTCAGAATTTGTTTCCGCATGCAGTTCATACTCTGGAATTGTTCCCTCCTCTCCGTTTAAGGTAGAATGCACATCAACAGAACCAGACGCCACAGAAGATCTATAGGACAAAGAAGATTCCTCTATCTTCAGTTGCTGGTCCATCCAAGTTCCCATTGACTTAACTATTCTAACTAGACACTTTACTGATTCAACCCGGAATGTGAGATCCTTAACTGGAGGCAAAGTTGTAGTAGAACCAGGTGGTGGACCAAGAGCAGTCTTCAAAAGGCCATTAATCGTCCTGCAAATATCTGATGGAATTATAAGAGCTTAAATAAATGTTCAGATACGTCATACAATTGAAGATCATAAAGTGAGGATACAAATGCAACAAGTGCCAAGGGGTAAAAGATTAGTATAAAACCAACATGTTTTATGCCCTAGTATCAGCCATAATTGGTCCAAAAAGAAAAGGCCTATTGTACGTTACTCATCATTCAATATCGAAAAAACAAATCTAATATTAAAAATAGAATACAGCAATGAGCAAACAAATACAGCATCACTTTCCATCCTTTATGCAAAGGATATTTGCCTCCATAAAAACTTTCAGATCTTACCCATTCATTACTGTCAAATAGACATCCACTTAAACCAGACCCTTGACCAATCATCTACGACGAGACTCTATTCTATGGTGGAAATTTCAGATGCAGCAGAGAGTTCTATTCACCAGAAAGAGGGCAATTGATTGAAGCTGTTTACATTAACTTCAACAAAAAATGAAAATCAAAATAATTACAACATAGAGGGGCCTCATTGAACACGCTTCATGCAGGCCTTTTGAGGCACTGGAGCTTTAGCGCCAACTGCACTGTTTTGAACACTGAGCAATACTACCAAATGCTTGTGCAATGAAATCTTGGAAGAAGTAATAATTGCTATTTGCTACTCAAAAGAGCTGGTTTATTCAAATTTTCAAATTATAATACTTTCGAACAGTGACTTAGGATTTTCCTTTCCTGCTGCAATAGCTCCATGCATAGTTATATTGCCTATTATTTACTAAAAATAGCAAACAGGGACCCGAGAGACCTCAAAAAGTCCTAAGCAACAACGTAAATTCTTATGACATGAAATGATAATTATCTAGCAAAATCAAACAACATTATAAGAATGAAGGTAGCAATATATAAAACAAAAATTGGAAGCCTCTATCTATAGTAAGCCGAAATGCACAACAAAACACAAAAGTACCTCTCATAAATGTTTGGAGCATCAAGATCACAGTCATAGTTGACAAAAATATCAATTATAAGCTGCGGATCCTGAGAAATCTTCTCCAGCAGGTTGAGGACAGTCATTTTTTGTATAAAACGAGGCTGGAGTATATTCTCCAGGACACGAAGGATAAGCATTGGAAAGAAGATTCCAATCTCAGCCTTCAACCCTGATCTAAACTTAGTTAACAAGCTCATGAAAATAGAACATAGGAGCTGGAATATGGTCATCACTGATAGTGCACTATTCTTCAGTAATGACAAGCAGAGGAACTGTTTGATAATATTAAGAAAGCTGCAACAAAGAGCACAAAAGCGTCAATTATGTTTGAACAGAAACTTACATAGTAATATGTTAAGCATGGCAGTAAGCATTCCCAGGAGTTTACACAAAAGGGACAAGGGAAAATTAGTCAATGAAGCAACAACATATGTTATAACAGAATATTATCAACACTCCACTAAACGCAGCAAAGAAAAAAGAGTACACTAGACAGCACCGTCACAGAAATCTGTTTGAAGAAGATGATGAGAATCCCCAATAGTACAACCAATGAGATTGTGGAGTACCCACCCCTATCCCCCATGAAAAAGCAAGAACTTGATCATCCAAAGAGCTGATGTTTTTATAAGTCATTTATATTTTTTCTCAATTTAATCTCAAATAAAAAACACTATTAATTTTCTATAAGGATATTCTCATACTCTTTTATTCAGACAAGTAATACTTGTCTGAAAATTGACAAGCTTTTGAACTGCTTTCACATCCATGATTAAATCGCCAAAAATGCACACCAGAGGTCAGAGTCACCAAACACCATCAAAAATATAATTTTCCCCACCACAAAAAAGTGGTCATTGTATTAGAAGCATGTCGGACACTTATGTATCCTTTCAATGATTAAATTCGTCATCATGGACGAACAGGTCAGATATATATCTTTCACTATTCCCTTTAGTTTTCTACTCACTAGGTTTATGAAAAAAGTTTTCCATGTTAACCTATTTATTTCAACCACTTCCTTTCAGTCTATCTGTTTTCATGTGCTCCATGCCTTAAGAAATTAAGTTTTTCCTCTCTACTTAATCTTTAAATTGGGCTTCATACTAACCAGCCCACATTTTTCTCCTTAAAACTATGCACTTAAAAGGTGGCAAGAACAGAGAGCAGATTGATGAAGTATCTGCTTAGTTTAGTGACTAAGAAAATCACAATTTCTATGGTCAACAATACGTATGACAATACAAAAAATTTGTTCCACAGATTTCTTCCAAGATCCATCAAAAGGAAGTTCAGAGTAAATTGACATCAAAATGTGGTTGGTTCATGACAAGAATTGTTTTCACAATGAAACAATTTCCACTTACTTTATCTCACATAGTAAGGTATCAAAGACAGGATTTCTTTTTAAACTTCCTAACTTTGACAACCCATATTTAAGTATTCTAAAAATAATTATAGCCTAGTGTTATCTCCAATGAGAATATATGAATCAAAGCTTGAAACAACTTTTTCAAACTAAAAATTGTGAATCAAAGAAGCAATGAGCTAAGTATAGCTCAGCAAAACATTTTTTTCGGCCCCAAATATAGAGCTAAAATAAATGGAACTACAATATTATTTCGATAAAACATGCCCTCAAAACGGGTGCGAAATCAGAAAAAACTTTGAGAATCACTCGTTTGATATTTTAAGAATTAAATTTGGAAAGCACCTAAGCCACGAAAGGTTTCATTGACAACACAAAGGCACACACATCATATACCAAGAGCACTTTCCAAAGTATAAATCCTTATAGATACTTCAACTTCGTCGTTCACAAAAAAGTAACGATTTTATTGCTTTTTTCTATAAGAAAAGCAATAGTTTAAGACTAAGAGAGAGAAATATGAGTAGAGCAACCACACAACAACAATGCGTAGCCTTATCCAGATGTAGAGCATCATAGAAAAAACATAAAATTTGATAAAAGGGATCACACCTATGAACTCTTGGTGGCCTGTCTAGTTGTCACTAGTCACATCTCATAAGCCCACTTGGAAAACTTTTGTACTCTTAAGGGTTCACTCTTTGCACCTAACCCCTTATATATGAGTGTATTATAGATAATTTTGGAATTAGTTGACATTATTTGAGCTAAAATAGTCTAAATTTTTATTTTATAGCGAGTTTTGTAGCCTTCAATGTAACTACTTGCCCGAAGCTAAATGTACTTTTCATAAAAGAAACTTTTTTAGGGTAAACAGATGAAACCTAAGATTGATAAATAAAACACGTTAGAAGTCTCAATAAAGCCACATTGGTGATGAAATATACCACGGGAACCAAAATGACGTTGCAATACTGAACCATTGTTCAAGGGAAAATAACTTACAGTACAAAAATAAGGCTGCATCACATCACACGCGTTGTTAAGGTTTTCAGAAATATGAACCGATATTTTCCGCGTAGTAAAGGTGTTACCGCATTTTTGCACTATGCCTACTAGGACAATAGTCGCCAATATATTCTATTTGGTTTTGTTGTTTGATAAGTTGATTTGCATCCTTATTCAGAAAGACACATCAGGTTGGACTTCCAAATGGGGGTCAACTTAAATACCGAAACAAAAAACTCAAAGAAAAATAAAGAAAAAACTGAAAAGCAAAACTAGGCACTAGGTTTGTTCAATAAATCTCCTCGTATTTCATGCAGTAAAGAATAGTCTCAATTAAATCAATTGTTGAACTAAAAACAAAACAAACATGTGAAATGGAACCTCAACACATTATCATCACCAAATCTACAAAGCAAATATCATTACAATCTACAAAAGCTAATATATTAAGTACTAAGAAGTTCAACAAAAATCAACACCAGCAGCAACAGCAAAGATAAACTTTATTTCCAAGCAGTAGGTAAGAGTAGAGTAAGAAACATGAACTTACTTAGTATTTTTGCGCCAAACAAGACCACTATTATCCATGATCACTTTGAGCAATTCCAAAGATAGGATCTTTCCCCTAAGAAGAATCTCATCACCAGAATGCTCTTGTGAAGAGAACTTCATTGACAATTTACACAAATTCTTAAACAGCATAAATCCGTCTTGTCGGAGCTTACTCTCCCTTTCCCCTGATGTTTCCACCCCACCATTACTTATCACCTCCATTTTTACCTCTCCGCCACTGTTTTCCTCCGTGCTCACTGTCGATTCATCACCATCGCTCCCGTTCCCGTTCCCATTCCCATTCTCATTCTCATCTCCATCCCCATGCTCACTCGCATTCCCATCTCCATTCCCACTCCGAGGGCTATCGGTCTGTGGTTTAATATCCTCAGCCCCTTCATTAGAGTCCATAACCTCGTTAATGATATTCTGAACTAATTGTACCGAATTCCCCTCACTCAGATTCCTATCAGTAAATTCCAGCAACTCAGAAACAGCAACAATCTTGAACTTATCAACAAACATAGAATCCTCTTCGACACGAGCAAAAACCATCAAACAAATTTGAGCCAAAATAGCCTTAGCACAGATCTGATTAGTTCCATTCAAACCTCCTAAATAAACATTATAACAAATCTTAACAATGTGGTTTAGATAGTCACCTCCAAACACAACATACGGCGAACGAATTGCCGACAGTATCACCTTCATTACGCTAAACTCAATCAGCTCATCTCCCAAACTGCAACACTTACAAACAGATTCAATCAACTGAAAAATCACCGAATTGCTATTATCATCTGAAGAACGATCGAGTTCAAACCGCAGAAGATTACGCGAAAAGAGTCGAAAAAGTGCATCAAGAGAAGGATCAATAATTTTCGGTGAAGCAGTATCAAGCGCGAGAAGAAGAGGAGAAAGAAGATAGTCGGCGTCGGCAGGTGATAAAGTAGGGATCGTGGAGGAGAGAGAAAGTGAAGTAAGCTCGGTTAAGGTTTCAAGCTTATCAATGGCGGATTTACAAGCGGAAACAAGATTTGTGTGCTTTCTCCAAGCAACATTTTTGATGATTTTGTCGAAAGATGGGCCGAGGATTTTGCCACAGCGAGTGGAACCTCCAAGAGATTGCGACGACGCCATTGAAAACAGAAAAATGGAGAATTTACAGATCTGAGATGAAAGTCGCCATTGATGAATGAGGAGAGAGAAGATTAAATGTTGAATATGAGATGTTTTCCAAGTTTAATCGGAGGGGAAAAGGAAATATTGATGTTGGTCGGAAACTTAGGAATGGAGAAGTTTAGTAGACACGTGCGAGAAGGATGGAATTTGTAGTGGGAATAAATGGGAAATAAAGGTGTGAGTGTTATTTCAGTTGGAAATTATTTTGTAAATTTGATTCTCACGTAATTAATTTTTCTATTAATTTACCATATAAGGCTTTATTAGCCTTTAATCTTAGAAACATTAGTAAGAGTCAAGACTTGTTATATGTTGGATTATGACATAAGAACCAAGTTTGAATGGAGTTTAGGTGAAATTTGGAAAGATTGTTTAATGTTGACTAGTTTTAGTGCTTTTAATGGTTTTGCATTTTACTCTAGTTAACTAAAATGAAAGAATAGACAATGAAATTTCATCTTAATCGTAGTAAATTCGCTTTCTCTAAGTAAAATTATGATTTTAATTTTTTTTTATTGGCTTACCATTTAATTTAAAAAACACAAATTTTTGTATAAAACGATTTCGTCGTGAGACGTGTCTTATTCTTGGGATGAATGATCCAATAACAGAAACTTTTAGTATAATTAATCTTTTGTATAAACTCATCTCACGATGAAACGATCTCATACAAAAAGAGTTCTTTAAAAAATATGAGATAACAAGATATTTTTAACTAGGATAGACTATACTTCTCTTTTCATATGTTTGTGTCATCTATACAAAGTGTACCTAACAACAATCATGGTCGTATGTTAACAAACCATGTTATATTGCTCAAACTTGAAGAATCTATCATATCAAATTATGAATTGTGCATGTTTAAGATTATGATAAAAGTTTAAGAACCTCTCACGATTAATTTTATTGAATGACAATATGACATACCCAGGGCCGCCGATTAGCAAGGGCAAAGCGGTTATTGTCTAAGGCTTCGAATTTTTTAGGGCCTAAAAAATTTATTTTTTTATGTATATAAGTGATAATAATTTTAATTAAATTTATATATAACTTACATTTTTTCGCTAAGTAATATGAGTTCTAAGTTCTTATTTATAAAGTAGTTTTAATATTAATAATAAAAAACAAAAGATGTATTATTTTATTTCATACGCTTTAAACTTTAAGGGGTTATTTTCATCTTTTGCTTCAGGGCGCAAAATTGAAGTTGATTAGGTTACAAATTTATTCATCATTTTCAATTTATTTTATGTACTATATTCAATACACTTATTCAATCTTTAATATATTTTATTATATATAATAAAACTATAAAAAATTAATATTAATTAATCTATATTAAAACGAATCAAATAATATCTTATATGACTATGTTTTAACTTAAAAACTTAAAATTTAATAATAAAATACAAATTAAAAGTGATAGATAAATAATGTTTCAAAAGTAAATGAGACATTTAAGGTGAATAGGAGGGAATACTATATTTGAATCAATAACATTAGGCATTATGATCCAACATAATTAAGTATCACAATTTATAAAGCATTTTCAACATATCTTTTTATTTTTACACTTTAATTTACTTAATCAACTTGACTCTAAATATCTTTAAGATATTAAATATATTATAAAAAATGTTATAAATTTGTTTATAAAAATATATTGACCAAATCCTCAACATATATTTTCATCAATTGAATATCTTAAAACTTATGTCCAATAAAATAAATTTCTTTTTATTCTAATTTTTATTTTTGTTAGGTCACTTGGTCAAATACGCCCTTTGCTTTGGTCAAGCAACCGTTACTAGTAGAGTTTAGAACCATTGAATAGTCGCATAATAATTAAACTAAACTTCATTAATTTGGTCAACCAATGGGATTCTTCATGCCAAAAAAAACTGACAAGTGCAATTAACAAGAGTTTAACTTGGTCATTACTTTGCATTGAGACAAAAAAAGACCAAGTTGAGTAGAATATAAACTTATATAGGACCAGGTTATAAAGAGTTTTCGTGGGTTTTAAGTTTCAACTGGAGAACCAATTGTTGCCATTTAACCATCAGTTGCTGATGTATATTAGTATTGGTACTATACTTGTTATAATATGTAACATATTTTGAACCCTCAATCATAGCTTAAGGTTTTAGTTGAATTTATTCCTTAACATAGTAACAGAGCCAATGGTTCGATCAAAAATTAAAGTGGTAGGTCTGAAACGAATAACGTTCCTATCAATTGACTAATCCTACATGCGAACTTGGGGGTTCGCATGAGAGGGGGCGTTGGGATGGTTTGTCCCACATCGATGAATTAAAAATGGCGTGTACACTTTAAAAGTTATTGGAGTCTTTCCTCCCATTGTCATATGGTTTCGGAATGGTATATCTCTGTGCACCTTGTGTTTTTCCGATTATTTAACAATGCTACCAAACATCTATCAAAAACAAGAGAAATTAGTGTATCTAGTATTAAATTATCAACCTTGATTTCACAGCTCTGAATATACTCGGTTTCACCCCAAGAGTTAATTGCTGAGTATAACTTACCGAATCAATATGATCAAACTTCTATCAGTCCCAAAATAAGAGCCTAATTGTAAAAATCAAGCAGCAAAATAGACATGAGTACCTCAAAGGTCAAAATTGCAGTGTTATTGAAATGGAAGAGAAGCTAAATGTTTTGGTGGATCCTCAATGTGCTACTGTGGTTGTTTGTTCTGGCACAGCATGATCAGCTCGTAATGACTGCCAGTCGATTTCACGCAGCATTTTGAACCTTTCATCTAATGTTATGAACCCGAACTGCGGATTTACAATACCAGTAGTCCCGGCTTTATACAATAGAACAATACCAGGTGCCATTTCTGGACCATGAAGCTTTCCTGTCAACAACACTCGAAGGGGCAAGAAAAGGCCCTTTCCCTGCCATAAATACAATTTCCAGTCAGAAAAAAACAGAGAGGAGAGGAGTAGGAAGACAGCTTTTTAGTGCAACAATGGGGAAAATTGACCTTGCGCTTTATTGCTTTACCAAGAGCCTTGACCCACTTTTGCCAGCCCGTAGGGCCTTCTTGGAGAGCTGTGATGAGTTCACCACTGTCATATGCTGCCAATAGGCTGGCTGCCATATCAGAAAGCCCGTCTTCAACTATTTGCTTAGCTTCAGGACTGCAAAGGATGATTGAGTAGCATGGGTAATGTGACAATGTTAACAGGCCAACGGCAGAAGAGCAAGAAAGACTGGAATGCATATAATTTTTTTACTGAATCATAACATGTCCCTAAATGATAGCACAAAATTATAGGAGTATGTCCCGTTACCCACACTTCTACTTCTTTACAAAAACAAAAACACATCAAACAATTTCTTTTCATAACTCTAGTTAGCATCTCTACCTCCAATATCATAATAAGCATAGTTTTTCACCTTAGAGGCAATATCTCCGAGAAACTAAATAAAGGTTAAATATAAAAAGAGTTCCAAATCGTTGTTAAAACTCTTAAAAAACATCAGCTAAAAACTCTCTTAAGTAAAAGTGTGAATATCCTACTACTCATATCCAAGGTAAAGCATTACTGGCACATTTTTTTAGCAGCTTGTATAACTTTCATAATCCATACAATTATATTAAAATCATAACTGAAATACAAAAGTCATGGAGCATCAAACATGAAGTCTCAAAGTTGTCTGAACAGTAATACTTGAATAGCATCTTAATTAACATGGTAACAACTAGGAAACAATATTGTCATAGAGATTCCTGCAAACAATGAACTAAGAAGTTACAAGAAGCAATCATAAGATCCAAGGGTAAAAAATTGAGGAACCACCTTGCAAGAGTGTCTCCTAAAGGATAAGATAGCAAGTCTGAAAGTGCTTTGTCCGATTCTGGTACCAAGTCAATACCATCTTTCAGCAGTGCAACAGCCTCCTGCTCACACAGTATAAGCATATCAGAATGTTTGACATCAAATGAAACAATTAATTGATCAGAAAGTTCAAGATCTTTTCATACCCCCATTATGGGAGAAGGAAATAGAAGTATTTTATTGATGAACCTCAAATTGATTCATTAGAAAACAAATGAACACAGCTCAAATATGGAGCTGAAAAGATCCACCTCCATGTTCTTGGACATTGCTATTGTTCCTCTTTATCCCCATTCAAATAATACATAGTTGTCTTTTGACTTGAAATCTAGGAAATAAACACTATTTTATATATACCAATACGACTGTGACAGTTATATCACTTAGTCTAACATTATAAAACCCCATCAATGTTACTAACACTTACCATTGAAAGCAGGAAACTCGAACCACAAAGCAAAAGCTTGCATATCAACACTGCTATCCATGAATTAGGCTTATTACTGTTAGCTCTCTAGGCACGTTAGCTCGGTACGCAAGTCCATCTATCCTTAAACCAACCATTAAATTCCTCTTGATATCAAATACACTAAATAGAAGCTGACATAACCAATTTTTTTGGCCATCAAACTACCTTAACAGTAAAGACTTGAGTTTTTCCTTTACCAGGCACACAAGATTACAAATAACTACTACTGCCTCTGTCTGAAAATAATTTCCATATTGCTGCAAGTCCTAAGAGAGGTTTTAGAAGCAAGGGAGGGGTTCGTCGAATTATCTAAAAATACTCTATGACATATGATGATTGTGTACTACCTATCCTTTCCACGCATGTTAGAAAATGCAATCAAATTCACTAAAAAAGTGACAACCTTAAAGGCTTAAACCCATATGTATATTTACTATTTTTGTCCGAAAAGATTAACAATATAGCACAAACATCACAAAAGAGTACAAATTTTATAATGTAACTCATACTTCAACCACAACCAAGCAATTTATATGAACCTAAAAGTCCTGCATTGTTCTTTTCTTGTATTTGGTAACTAAACATGTGCTGTAAACTAAATGCAGGCATAAGAAAGGCTTCTCAGCATTATTTGTTTTCAGAAAAAACTTACTTCTATAAAGTGCCCCTCTGATTCATTTAGAATCCCTGTGCTCTTCCAACGCTCACCAACAACTTTAATTAACTCATCTGATGGCAAACCTCGCAAATAATGACCATTCATCCATCTGACATTTCCACGCACAAAATCCAAGTAAAAAAAGATGTTATCAACAACTACCGGGTAGCCATGAGAGTATCAACATAACATAAAGAAATAAATTGAGAAACAAGTAATAAAATCTAAGATCAAGAACAAGGAGCAATAAATTGTAAATTAGCACCATATTTACTTTAATTTAGTAGAATCAAATATGGCTCCGCTCTTATTTACACGTTCTATAGTGAACCTCTCAACTGCAACCAAACAAAAATTCTCAAGAATAAACACACAAAAATATATATATCAAAACAACAATAAAATAAAAAGTTAAAAATAAAAAACAAAATTGATGTCTATACGAAAGTCTATCAAAGTTCTATAGAGAAACAGCAACTAACCAAGTTGTTCAATAGTGAAAAATTCGTTGTCTGTACCATCACCCCAGCCCAATAGGGCCAAGTAATTCACTAGTGCCTGAGGCAGATAGCCCATTTCCCTGAACTGTTTATGACAAACAAGAACAGACATTTTATGACACTTCCAATCTAGGCCACTATGCAAGCATAAAAAGTTAATCCTCATTCTACACAACCTGACCCACTGAAGTTGCACCATGCCGCTTTGACAGCTTACTTCGATCAGGCGCAAGAATCAAAGAAACGTGCGCAAAGTACGGCATAGGAAACCCTAGAGCCTGTAATGAAAGATATATGAAAATGTAAAATCCTACTCAGCTGAAAGGCCAGAAATTCATAGAAAACAAAGAAAGAACCTATGAGACACTAAACCTGACCTTGTATATCAATGCTTGCCTCAGAGTATTAGGTAGATGCTCTTCAGCTCTGTTATGCAGGTTAATAAACATTAAAATTACCCTTCATTTATGAATGAACAGGAGGAACACACTTAAGAATGCAAGAAAAAATACAATGAGGACAAGAAAAACAAAAACTAGGATAGAAAATCATCATCTTCCCAGACAAGAATACCATAACCTGATGACGTGTGAAATGGCCATCGTTGCATCATCAACAGTGACACAAAAGTTGTAAACAGGTTGTCCATTGCTCCTCATTATCACAAAATCTCCAAGGGTATCCAAATTCCAGCTAACCTTCAGGATGCTATCAAACCTTTAAAACCTTATTGAAGCCACATGTGATTAACTCTTCTATATGTGTTCATGATATTATAGGACAAAGTTACAAAGAGTCACTCATTTATATAAAGAAAAAAAGTATTGCCATATACTGTCAATGACAAAATCCATGGCAACAAATATATAACTTACTTCTCCTCGAATAAGGTCGTCAATTTTGAGACTCCCTTCTTTGGGAACACGAAACCGATATGTAAAAGGGGTTCCTTTTTCCAGCTCTTCCTGAACCTCTACATCACTGGCACTGGCCCATTTGCCTGTGTATACTGGCGGTAATGATTTAAGCTTGGCTGTCTCCTTCATTTTCTCGAGTTCCTAAACAGTACCATATAAACTCTTAAAATTCAAACACCATACATAACTAGTGTTTTAGTGTTAAAGGACCAACTCACCATTAACACAACAAAGCAGTATTGCATTGTCAATGAAGAGCAAAAGAATAAAATTTCGATAAACATACAGCTAAGATATGAAGACCAATGCTCAAATCTAAACAATAGATAGTGATTAATAGCTTGATCATCAATAAATCTACTATTCACATCTTTAGTTGTCAACTGGGAGCAAACGTTTTATATTGATTTATGTAACTATCCAACCATACATCTGATTCAGATGTAAATTATTCTTGTGAAGTAATGGTAATTGATAACAAATGCCTATCAACAGCTAAATTAAAATTTATTTTTCTTGCAAATAGAAGCGGTTATTAAATAACAGATATTGTGATATAGTCGGTTCAAGTTGTATTGGTACCAGAGTTGGGTTCAGCTAGCAGAACCACACTCTTCCTATATTGCTTAAAGATTCAGACATTTTGGAGAAAAAAGTTTCCCCTCTCTCTTCTTCCTCCAAATTCTATTTTTTTGTTTTGTGAGCCCTACAAAATTTCTCAAACACAACTTACCCGTTTTTTATTATATCAAATCAAAAGTAATTTGTCCTTGATTTCATTTGCATGTCACAGTTCATATTCAAGGCGAACAATTAAAATGCTCAACTTATTAGCCAAAAGGCAAAGGTAAAGTCACCTCGTTAGAACAGAAGCACCTATAAACATAACCAGAATCTAAAAGCTTATCAGCATATTGTTTGTAGAGCTCATTTCTTTCAGATTGTCTATAAGGACCAAAATCTCCACCTACGCCAGGACCTGCATACAATCAAGCACTAGTCAAACGTGTCATGTCACTGAAAATCAACATCAAACCAAACAAGCTACATGACAATTGACAACCAACATTGACAAACAAGGACTACTGGTGAGGCCCACAACCAATATTGAACATGAAAACAGGGAGGAATCAATTATAGCTCTTGAGAAATACACAAGTCCAAAAGCACGTATAGGTGAACATGCCAAACCTTAACTCAGTTCCATATATCAGTCCCAACAAATGCATGCAAAGCATAGTGCCATGATCAATGGAGGAATCAATCCATCCTTGAAAAGTTTATGAAACAACACAATATCTTCATCATCACAATCACTGCACAATGAGATGGCATTTTGTGATGAATTGGGTCAAAGGGTCCAAGGGCATTATTGACATTTTACTAAAAGTTAGTAATTCTATTTTGTAGTTAGAATATAAAGAGCCAACCAATAAAAAATAAAAATAAGGAATAGTCCTTAGGAGTCAGGAGCATACTCAAATTGCTCAATATTGTGTATTTTCTATCTCATTTTGGTTACGGGTCTTGGCCAGTCTATTACACATTCTTGATACACAAATCAAATCAAGTAAAAAAAAGGATGAAAAACATTCTCATAGGAAAAACTAAATAATTCACATCATTGTTTTCCTCTCACTTTTTCTAAAGTGCGATTAGAAATCAAGCTAGTCTTCCTCTCATAATTTTCACTCATTTCAAAAAATTAAGTTTTTACAAGTTCTATTTAGAGTTATTAATTTCATATAAGGACCAAAAGTTAAGATAAGTTTTGATAATTTCTTATAAACATTTGATATGGGTGAAATTATGCTAGCCATTAGAAATGGGGCATGAAGTTAATAGAGTTGTTTTGCTTTTATTTTTATTTTATTCTACATTTCCTTTTACTTTCAATTATAACTAGAGTACTATATAAGAAAGCTTTGTACTATGAAATGAACAATTAATAAAAATATCACTCTTCAACTCATCTTTTCCTCTAAACTGATTTAATCCTCCTTTCTCATTTTGTACTGTTCCCTGCTTTCTTATTCTTGAGTATATTGGAGTTGGGTAGTGATTACTGCTACCACTAGGGGTGAGCATAATTATTTGATCCGGTTCCAAAAATATAACCGGATAATTTGGATCAAATATCTGATTTAAAATCGAATCGGGATCGGGATTTTAGTAAAATCGAATATTTGATTTTAAATTTTGTTTAATTATAGAAATATTATATTTAGGCTCTTGAACATACTACTATTACAATTCTCAACTACAATTAAGTTGCATAACTTATTAAATGTTAATTAATTTAGGCTTTTAAACATCCAACCATATAGAAAAATTGATTTGTCACTTCAAAATAAAATATTATACAAACGAAAAATAATTTTGATTAAAGAAAGAAAAGTGAGTTTAATTGTTCGTGTGTACAAAGTGTAAAATAAAAAAAGGAATTTTAAGAAAACAAGATATTTATATCCGATCCGAGGGTAAACTGGATATTCGAATTTCGGATATGATCGAAACCAAAATGGCTTGAATATTTGAAAAACCGAATATCCAGATTTTCCAATCTGCATTGATCTGGTATCCGATTTTAAACACCGTTAGCTATCATTGTACCTGGACCATAGTGCTTTCCCATAATATGTCTTCTTTTAAAATCCTTGTGAGAATTCTTTTTTCCATCTTTTCTAATCTTCTATTCTCAATCCTATCTTTTCCTTTCACATCAATCTGGTTCAAAAGAAAACTTTTTTTACTACCTTTTTTCACTCATCTCCCGATTCCGCTTCTAACTCTTCTTAAAAATATACATTCAACCGTAACAACCTAGCTCATCCTAAAAGAACAGCCGCCGTAGATTAAAAAAAAAAAGAAGCAAGACTTGCAAAACCAAATGGATTCAATGAAATCCTAAATATCTAGCAAGTTTGCAATACTCATGACCAAGCTGGCTAAGAAGGAGAATGCAAACAACTCCAAAATATATTTCAGCACTCAACAATGAACCTGTAAGTCCAGCTTCAAGGGTTAATTCCTAATCTGAGTTTTCCTAAGCTTGATGGTATCAATGTTGTGAAATAAATAAGGAAGAGTGGTAAGTATTTTGATTTATGCAAATAACTGATGATCAAAAGGTTGATTTAGCCTCTCTTTACTCTACAAACAAACCACTAAACACAAATTCCTATACCGAATTACCGATCCTAGAAAAAGACCACTGGAAACACTTAGCTCAAGTGTTTCAACTCATGCAGATATGGGCGGTTCTAAGCACATTCTGGGTGCCTGACTGCTTACGGCTAGGCCTGTTCAAAAATACTCGACCCGATTGACCCAGCAACTCGCAACATAAATGGCGGGTCAATCTCTAAAAACATTGTAACTTATGGATTGGATACCTAACCCGCCTTAACCGGGTCGGGTCATGGGCCGCAATTAAAATATAAGTGGGTACCCGATTGACCTGCTTTAAAAAAATTATATTGTTTTTAGCATTTTTTATATAAAATCTATAGTCCCCTAAGTCTAATCACTTGCAGCTTCTTAGAAAAAAGAAAAACCCTACCTTTAGTCCTTAGTAGGAGTACTTCATGATACTCAAACCTATTTCCCAAGCGCCGCATACTCAAGACTCCTCACCTAATTACCCTGATTCCACCTTCCAAACCCTAACCTAGTGCAAATCCAAATCCTACAATTGATGCTTGGTAGGCGGCCAAGCAGCGACAATCCGACATACACAATGAAAAACTCTTACTGGTCCTTCATTTTCCTTGTTCTTGACCTTAATTTTTCCTTCATTCCTGTTCTTGATTCGATTGTTTGTTCTTTTTTTGTTTTTCTTGAACTATAAAGTATGAATCATGATATTGAGTGTTCTTTTGAGTTGTTCATATGAGTATTTACTTGATCTTGTACGGAATCAAGAAAATATATGGCAACTCCATCTAATTTGTAAATGTTTTGATCTCTATTTTTGTATTTTCATTTCTTTTGAGTTGTATTTTGTATTTTCATCTTTGTACTCTAAGTTACTTTATTAGATATGTGTTTTGAGTATTTACTTCATATCTTTTGTATTTTTATTTTTAAGTTGTATTTTGATGCAGATTCAATCAAAGAAAAAGAAAGGAAGATGGTTTAAAAACAAAAACAAAAAAAAAAAAAAAAAAGATTTCATAGTTTAATTTTGGTTTTAATTTTGATGTTATCATTGTCCATCGAATTGATTAAGTTAAAAGCAAACGAATATTTGAAGTTTTGTAATTTAGTTCTTATTGAAGCCATATATCATCAATTTATTACTTCATATTTTTGGAGAAGTTTCTGCCAGTAAATCAATTTAAAATTTTTTGACCCATTTGATGAAGGGGGAAGGCAAATGAAGTAAGAATTATCAATTAAAAACATTTAGACTAAAAATATTCTGTCAAAAAATTTCTGCCAAACAATTCATGAAATAGGGTACCCGGTGTCTCGACCCGTTTTATTCGGGTAAAGCGGGTCGGGAAATGGGCCGCTTGAACAACTACCCGAAAATCCGGGTACCCCGATTATGAACACCCCTACTTACGGCCCCCAAAAACTAGGGGTCCAAATTAGTTTTAAGATGCAATTTTTGTATAATCAAGTTTTGCAATTTATACTTAATTTTCGTTTTGTTATAGAATCGTTTGATTATAGATAAATTTTGTGTTGTTATCATTTTGGTGTTAAGTATTTTTATACTTGATACAATTTTCTTTATGCATAAACTTGGGGGAGACGACCTCAATAAGAGACAATACATTTGGGCCCGCCCAAAAGACAAAAAGTAAAAAGTAAAATTGGCCCAAAAGACAAATATTAAAAAATAAAATTGGCCGAAAACCCAAAAATTAAAAAATAAAAATTCAATTTTGACCTTAAAGGTATCAATTCTGACATTAAAGTGATCAATTTCAACTTAAATTGAATTTAAATCAACTAACCAAAACAAAAGGTTTCAATTTTGACCTAAAAGTAATCAATTTTGACATTAGAATGATCAATTTCTACTTACAAGTTTATAACCTTAAATGGATCAATTACTTTAAATTCTTCAATTTCAACGTTAAAGTAATCAATTCAGACCTTAAAGTGATCCATTATATATAAAATCATCAATCAAATGATCATTTATAACTTTAAAAAGAAATCAACAAAAAAAATTCATTTTTTGACCTAAAAGTGATCAATTTTGTCATCAAGTGATCAATTTCTACTTACAAGTTTATAACCTTAAATGGATCAATTATTTTGAAGTCTTCAATTTCGACATTAAAGTGATCAATTCAAACCTTAAAGTGATCAACTATATATAAAGTGATCAATTAAATGATCAATTATAACTTATAAAAAAAATCAATTTTGAGCTTAAAGATATCAATTATGATTTTAAATTGATCAATTACTGCTCGCATATTGTAAAAAATTATAATTGGGTCAATTAGGCTATTGGTCTAAATATGAGACGATCATTCCCAAGAATTTTTGTTTTCTACAATGATTCATAAAGCGTAAGGGCCCCACTTCGAAAGAAATTGCAAAATCAAAAAGACCCCATAATCTTTGCTCCGCCCATGCACATGTTTGTTAATGAGAGCAAGTGTGTGCTTATTGTTCAAAAAAATGTATTAAGGCCATTTCAATTTAGGGAAAGGAGTAGAAACTTGCTCAAAGAAGGTGGATGTGATTAACATTGGCCCACACCTAGCTTAGTCCGGGAATTGAGAAACTTCCTAGGAATAGCTATTCATTAAGAACTATATTTTGTGTTGAGAAAACCACTCACAAATTTGAGCTTATGCCGGTAATGCAACATAGATTTCCTTTAACCTGAAACAAGCACTCGTAAAAGCTCTAGTGTTTGCTTTACCCCAATTTAATAAACCCTTTGCGATTAAGATTGATGCCTCAAGGACTAGAATAGGTGCAATACTCTTGTAAGCTAGACATCCCTTTACGTCCAGAGGCTTAGTAATACCTCATCAACAATCATTTTAGAGTTAAAACTGACCAAAAAAGTATGATATGGTGGTTACATCAAAAAATCTAAACACCATTTCAACAATATTGGTCATCCAGACCATAGTATGAAAATGCGTTAACATTCATGATCACGGTAACGGAACGGTGATGCAGGATTGGGAGTGATGTGGTGATCGTAACGCCTAAATATCGGTCAAATCATAAGATATCTTTTAATATAGACACAAAAAATACCAGTTTTTTGTTTTGAAAACCTTTACGACGCAGTCGATCCGGCCTTAATGTTACAATATGATTCAAACTCATGGCTTCAGTTATGAGATTCAAAACAAGAGTGATAAGATGTCTTATTCTGGGTTAAAGGGGTTATACTTCTTTTCATGGCATTATCAATAATGTCATCAAATTTAGAACAACTAAGATGATTACTTGAATTGACAATTGAACCAAAGAGAAGTTATTCCTCACTTTGTCATGCAAAATGAATTACCAAGGAGAAAAGGGAAGTTAGTTGTTGGAGTAAATCGGCAATTTTGAGAATGCAATCATAGCTTTGCACCATAATAGTTCAAAAATTGGTCATGCTGACAAAGATATAACTATTGGAGGAGTTTGAAAACTAATAAATGAAACCTTCTGTGCTGTTACAACCTTTGCCCATTCCAGATCAGGTATGCATGGATAGTTCCATGGATTTTATCTTTGAGCTTCCCAGATCCTTAGGGAAGGATATCAATATTCTAGTGGTGAATAGGTTTAACAAGTACTCTCACTTTACACCCATGGCTCATCCTTTCTTACGTGTGCAAGTGGCTCAAGCTTACTTAGCCCATGTCTTTGAGATGTATTTTAAGTGTGTGAAAGGGGATGATCCCATAGAATGGTGTGAATGGTTGTAAATGGTCGCCTCTTGCAAAAATGGTGGTACAATACTATATATAAATTATCACACTGGCACTCGGTTAACCCCTTATGCAATTGTCTACAACAATATCCATCTTTCATATTTGCCTGAAGACTCTCCTAGTGGTGGACAGAGCTGGGAGAGAAAATGTAAATCAAGGTTGTGCCCTCAATTCTTGTTCCAATAATTTAATTCCAGTGAAATTATCCAAGCTTTATGTAAAACTAACTTGGAGACAAGTTTAGGGCAGCAATGATATAGTTGATTCTATGCTAACTGGAAAAGTTGGTAAGAGTTGTTTGGCTTTTATTTTTATTCTGCATTTCCTTCTTTTTCTGTGTTGATTGTAATACATTTCGCAAGTTCTAATTTGCTGAAAGTACTACTCTCACTGTCCCTAAGAGATTATTATACTTTTCTATTTATATAGTCATTTCTACTTTACTACAATTTCCTTTTGCAAAAATATCCTCATCACTTTCTTTTATTCTCATCCACACGTTTTAACACTTCTTAATATCATCCACCCACTTTAAATGGTCCAACCATTTCTTAATCTTTATGCAATATATAACTATAGAAATTTCTTGGGGGACAGAGTGAGTATATAAGGAAGGCTTTGTACTATGAAAATTACAGTTAATTAAAATATCCCTATTCATCTCATCCTTTCCTCTATTCTGATTTGGTCTTTCTTTCTCATTATGTGCTATTCCTTGCTTCCTTATTCATGAGCATATTGGAGCTGGAGAGTGATATTTCACTAAATCACTAATCACTCAAGTAAAATTCATGACTAAATAAAACTTAATTAGCTCATAATTCTAACGAATCATGAAGTGGAATCCAAATGAAAAAAGAATTCATCTTAGTATAATAGCTGCATTTTCCATCAATTCAAAAAAATGTATCATGTAATACTGACATCCTTATCCAACGAAGTACACTAAACTGTCCGTTAACTTGTTCACAACTCAATAGTCAAACTGCAAATTTCATCACATAGGAACATAGGATCAAGTTTCCACATAAAATAAGGAACTTAGCTCCATCGACAATCAAACAACAAATGAAAACATACTTATCACTAAAAATGATACTAAATACTGCAAGAGTAAAGTACCTTCATCCCAATCAAGTCCAAGCCAAGTAAGATCACGCAACATAGCATTTTCAGACTCCTTCGTAGACCGTTCCAAATCAGTATCCTCAATTCTCAACACAAATTTTCCGCCTTTTGACCTAAATCACTTCATAAGTTCAGAAATCATTGCAAAATTAAAAACCAAAAAAGAACAAAAAAAAAAACAAATTCCCCTACCTAGCGAAAAGGTAGTTGAATAGAGCAGTCCGAGCACCTCCAACATGAAGATTACCAGTAGGAGAAGGAGCGAATCGAACCCTGACTTCGCCATCATTCTTGTTCGAAAGAGATGAGTCTGCAGACGCCGAAATTGAAAAGTTTCGGCGGAAATTACGGCGTAAGTTACAGTGGAGAGAAAATGGAGATTGACGGATGAATGGAGAATGGTATTCAGTCATAAGCTTGATTCTTATCCATGGTGCTCCCAGCATTGTCGCCATTTTTGTTCAGGATAACTTACTTTCGTTTCTTTTTCCTCCTCGTTGGAGAATTTGGGAAAGAAAATTTTCAAGACCAAGTTTTAACGCCAAATTTTTTATACAAGACGTCGAGACGTAATTTTATTTAAGTCGCTGCGTTTTGTATATAGGGTAAAACTTGTCCGGTAAATTGTTGGTTTGTGGTTTTGACTTTAATTAGCAATTTTTATGTAGGAGTTTATTTTTTAAGTATTTTTTAGAGTTGAAGGACTCTTTGGCTGCATCCTACTTTAGGAATATAGGTTGCCGCTTTTTGTCCTTCCCCAGACTCTGATCATAGTTTTCTACTGATCATAGTTTTCTATGAGCGAGATACACTAGATAAAATGATAATGATGATACGTTTGAATGGCAATTGGTGAATATGACTGCATCGTTAATGTTCTGGTTTACACAAAATAGTTATGAAGTAATTGTTAATTTTCAAAGCATAATTATTACATGTATGTAACTATAATTGTATAATTATAATTGTTAAATATTTTGATGTCTAATCAGTTGTGTAAGTCTAATTGTTTGGTAAAATTATTTATTATGAGAGTAAGTCTTATATGAACTTAGTCCACACAAAAGTAGTATACAACAAGTTAAATGTAAGGAGTGTGAGTTAGAGAATGTGACTAAGTGGTCTAGAGAATGACGAGTATAAGCTTGTGAATGGAAGATTAAGAACGGGCACACAGGGTCAGCTTTACCTTATAAGCCACATTAGTGGCAGCTCAAAGCCCGTTATTTTAAGGGTCCAAAAAATTAATATATTCAATGGTTTGAATTAAATATTAAAAAACATAATATTTTTAACATTATATGTAAATCTTCATATAATCTATGTTAATATTTTTTCATAATTAATAGTAATTTACTATCTTGATAATGACTACTTATTTGATAATTATTGATTTTGTTGATTTATTTTCTTTTCCATTGAATATTATTCAATCTAGGTAACCAAGTAATGTTAATATTCCTATCAAAAAATTATTATTATTATTATTATTATTATTATTATTATTATTATTAATTATTTTTTTAATTAAATTAATTGAACAAATCAGTTTATATTTAATAAAAATAAAATAGTAGTTTATTATTATCACTGAAAAAGTGGACATACACGTTTGTATTTAAAAAGCTCATATTTAACGTTCACTCAGAGCTCTTAAAAGTTCAATGACACATTCAGTGCATAATAAAAAGGATATGGACCAAGTGGATTATAAGTATTTTGTGAGTTAGTCTCATTTTATTAAAACCCTAAAGGTAGAGGTGTTCGAGAATTAATTTTAAGGTAAAATAAAAATAGAGATTTAATTTTCATCTAATCTATTTATTTCTAATCATTTATCACGTGATGAATAAAAGGTAAGTCATGACCAACCCCGACCCTAAGGATAGGCCGGAGATGTCGTCGCCTAGGGCCCGGAGGCCATGATAGTGCATTGATGACAGATGGTTCACAATCACATGCAACGATGATTTGGGTTGGAATGCAAAAACGAAATGTTGAACCAGGGCTGCCATTAATGTAGGCTAAGATTGAGAGAGTTAATTCCAACAATAAAATGGAATAAAAGTTAAAATTCATCTTTAAAGGTGAGTTTATTACCATTTCTCTCCTTTTCGATATAAATTTATTCTTTACATATTTCAGTAAATCCCACTGTTAATTTACATAAAAACTATCAATTTTTCTTTAAAATTTGAATACTCAATGGCAAATTATGTCTAGGTTCCACTTTTCTTCTTTGTAATATGCTCTCCCTTAGTTTTGTTTTCCAATATTCTTCTACATATATTTTGAAAAATTTACTCCTTTTCTCTTTTTAGTTTTCTTTGTGTTATTTTCTCCTTGGACTCCTTATTATTAATCCTTTTCATTTTATATTTTTATTATTTATTATTATGATCTTTTTTCTAAACTTATAATCCTGTCTTTTATGTTATTCATCATTAATCATTATCAATTATTTATTTATTTTCTTTCTCCCTAATTTTGTCAAATATTTGTAATCAGTGTTTTATAAACTTTGCTACAATTTATATTGAAAAATTGACTCTAATTATTATATTTATTCTCATCTACAAATTTTATCTTTAATATAATTCTCACATTTAATAGAAAAAATTGCCCAAAATAATTCAACTTTTATCTGATTTTTCTACAATAATCCCAAGTATTGATTGACCATAAATAATTCCAATTTTAAGGAGTGTTTGCTTTGAGTGCACCAAAGTGACCAGTTACTCGTTAAACAGGTCATTTTTCCTCAACAAAAAAAGGAAAATTAAAATATTTTTTGAAAGTATTAAAAAATAAAAAATAAATCAAAACTTCATAAAAAAATTAAAAACTATTAAGAAAAATAAAAACGGATCATTATTCCCTTCGACACCCAATAGCCATCAGAACTGATATTAAAAACAAAAATCTTAATCATCAAAAACAAAGGAAAAATTACAACCTCATTGAAATAAACTCCAAAGTCCAAAATTACATTTTGAGTTTCTCAAATACTAATTCGAAAATTAAAGTCTCTCAAAACTGAGATATTGAAACTTCAAGGTATCGTTTATTACACTTCAACCAAACCACAGAACATTAACTAATTACCCACTATACGCCCAAGAATCAAAGTCTTGATTTTAAGAACATATCTCACACACAAACCCAAAACAAAATTTAATATGTACAACCCAATAACAACAATTAACAAGCAAATGAGAACACAATCAAAAGCACACCAAAATCTAAGTAATTCACCCCTAATTTGACTACGTCCACTGTCCTAACCTAGATGTCTTATTGCTCCTTAAACAAGTTCTCCAATGGAGATGTACAAATGATGATGATTACAATTAAGGAAGAATAGAATATAGAGTAGAAAGTGAAATATGTAGAGAGAATGAGGGAATG
>NC_080047.1:11100291-11102062 GCF_026212465.1 Amaranthus tricolor
GGTTCATTCACTGCACAAAAATACATTACATGCTGCGGTTATACAGTGTTTTTTTAATTTAAAAAAACACACTATATGCTGCGGTTCAGGGAGAACCGCAGCACATAGTTGATATTTTTTTTCTTTCGTTTTATTTATAATAATTCATTTATAAATATTATAATATACACAATTGAAAATCACCAAACAATTCCCAAAAATTCAGCAATTTATATACACTCGAAGAATTATAAAATACACACACACACACACATATATATACATATATATATATATATATATACATATATATATATATATATATATATATATATACATATATATATATATATATATATATATATATATATATACATATATATTTATATATATACATATATATATATATATATATATATATACATATATAAATATATATATATATACATATATATATATATATATATACATATATATATATATATACATATATATATATATATATATATATATATATACATATATATATATATATATATATATATATATATATATATATATATATATATATATATATACATATATATATATATATATATATATATATATATATATACATATATATATATATATATATATATATATATATATATATATATATATATATATATACATATATATATACATATATATATATATATATATATATGTATATATATACATATATACATATATATATATGTATATATATATATATATATATATATATATATATATATATATATATATATATATATATATATATATATATATATATATGTATATTTATATATACATATATATATATATATATATATATATATATATATATATATATATATATATATATAAATATATACATATATATATATTTATATATATATATATATATATATATATATATATATATATATATATATATATATATATATATATATATATATATATATATATATATATATATACATACATATATATATATATATATATATATATATATATATATATATATATATATATATATATATATATATATATATATATATATATATATATATATATATATATATATATATATATATATATATATATATATATATATATATATATATATATACATACATATATATATATACATACATATATATATATATATATATATATATATATATATATATATATATGTATATATATATATATATATATATATATATATATATATACATACATATATATACATATATATACATATATATATATATATATATATATATATATATATATATATATATATATATATATATACATATATATATATATATATATATATATATATATATATATATATATATATACATATATATATATATATATACATATATGTATATATATATATATATATATATATATATATATATATATATATATATATATATATATATATATATATATATATACATATATATATATATATATATATATATATATATATATATATATATATATATATATATATACATGTATATATATACATATATATATACATATATATATATATATATATATATATATATATATATATATATATATATACATATAAATATATATATATATACATATATATATATATATATATATATATATATATATACATATAAATATATATATATATATATATATATATATATATATATATATATATATATATATATATATATATATATATATATATATATATATATATATATATATA